>NC_084824.1:20591861-20746919 GCF_958449725.1 Rosa rugosa | reverse complement strand
TTCTCTCATCAATCTCTCTCAATACCAATATACTTAAACACGTTATCAGCACGACTCATAGCCACAAAGCAAAAACCCGAAATCTTCTTCATCAAAACTGCCGAAGCCTCCTAGCCCGTGCTAGCCGAAGACCGCAGCCCCTGCTGCCCTGCGCGTTGCTCCTGCAGCCACACGCCCTGCGTCACTGCCTGCTGCCCCCGCAGCTCCTGCACATCGCTGCAGCCCGCGCGCCCGTGCGCCTGCAACCTCGCACAGCAGCCCCTGCTGCCCTGCGCGTCTCTGCGGCCCCTGCTGCCCGCCTGCTGCCTTTGCAGCGTCCCCGCGCCCCTGCGCACGCTGCTGCTTGCCCACACGTCCGCGCGTCTGCAGCCCTGCATCACTGCCCCTGCAGCTCTGCCGTGCCCCTGCTGCCCCTGCAGCTCTGCCGTGCCCCTGCTGCCCCTGCAGCGCACCTACCTTAGCAGCTCCTTTTCTCACCTGCTACAACTCGCTGCAGCTGCAATATCACTGCAGCACCTACTGCCCCTGCTGCGAGCCTTCACCCCATCACGCCTGCATCGACACGCGCGTGATCCAAAACCAACAAGTAAGTATCCAAAAGAGTAAGTTTTAAAGTTCCTAATTTGAAATTCTTTCTTTTTCTCGGGGACTTAAAAACCTCCCTTCTTCTTCATCCCACCTTTCATAGAACGTGGGTTCGATTCAAAGCCGAATCGTGGGGATTCGCGCTATTAACGAACTAAGAGTGTTCGTAAAAGACTTCGGACTAAGGGCATCCGCAAGCATCGATTTATGACCTTATAAACATCATTGTTTCGGTCTAATCCAATTTTCTTGGAAATCGATTTCTTGGTAGCATAGCTCGGAAATCTTAATATTTAGTTGTCGTGGAAGTTTTAAACTCCGAAACTAATATATTCCTTCTTCTTATTTCAGGATGTCGAAACTTGACTTTCCTGCACTTACCTCAACTGGCTCGGAATATCATAGTTGGGCCACGGATGTTGAGCACCATCTCACTTCAAAAGGGATCCTACCCTTAATTCAAGCTCCTAATCCTACTCTCATATTTGAGCGTACGGCTACGAACAATGCCACCGCCCTCATCTTGATGAGGCGCCACATGGATAAATCACTCCGATTGGAGTACATGGCAATCAAGGATGCTAGAGAATTATGGGTCGCGCTAGAAGAGCGATTTGGAAATATCAAGGATACCCTCCTCCCTGACTTGAAAGTTCAATGGGGCAATCTACGATTCGCCGACTTCAAGTCTGTAGCTGAATATAATTCAGAAGTTCTACGCCTCAAAACCATGTTGGGGTTCTGTGGACAACCCGTCACAGAGCAAGAACTAATTGAGAAAACTCTCTCCACCTTCCCCGTCTCAGCAATTTTGCTCTCAAAGCAATATCGAACGGAATTCGATACTAGACGGCTCACGAGATTTCATCAGCTCATTACTGTAATGTCTGTAGCTGAAAAACATGATAATATCCTCGTGAGAAATTATAATTCAAGGCCTATAGGAACTAAGAGCGTTCAAGAGGCGAATTATAATAATGCACCCAAAGGAGGGCGCAAGGAGCGGAACCCTAAGAACCAGGGACACAACGGACGTTCTGGTCCATATAACCGCCCTACAAAGGAAGGTACTCGTCAGAATGAAGGACGATCACGTGGCAATACATGGCAACGTGGGAGAGGAGGCCGTGGGGCTCCAGGACATGGAGGAACCACCCAAGGCCGTGGGAATGGCGCCAACTCCTATAGGGGACGCCACCCAAGTGCAAACAATGCACCTCAATTAAAGGGAGGAAATCACAATGACATGTGTCATCGATGTGGATCTAGTGAGCACTGGTTCAAACAATGCAAAGCAAGCAAACAATTAGCAGCGCATTACAAGGCATTTAGAGACTTCAGAGAACATGAAGCCAATTTTGCCGAAAATATAGAAGAAGATGGTGATGATGCCAACGTCAATCTCACCATAGCGGACTTCAAATCTGACAAAGAATTGCACAAAGATGCTGCAGATTTTGATTAGTATAGTCCTTTACTTTTCCAAGAATTATGTAATGGCAATTATGCCTTAAATCAATAAAATGACTTATTGTATTAACTTTTTCCCTCTAGGCGTACTCAAGAGTACTTGTGATGTCTAGGCAAGGTTTGATCTGAGAGAACGGTTTTAAAAGTGAGCAACGCTCCACCAAAATCTCGCCTTACCTTACCTGGTCACAATTAAATTGAAATTACCGAACGGATTGAGTGACTACGATTTGTCTACAGTTTGATTTTTATATTGGATTAGATTTTGGTCAAGAAACTTTGATGTAATCATTGGCTATTTTAATAAAGTTTTCGATTTGTTCTATACAATGTCTTGGACATATTTTTAATTCGAACTTTATTATTTTTCAGTATGTTTCCTGGAGAGCTAGAATGCCTCGTGGATAGTGCAACTACACATACTATCCTTCGAAATAGACAGCTATTTCTATGGATGACACCATCTCGATCTTCCGTGACTACGATGGCTGGATCATCTCGATTGATCCATGGTCGAGGACCAGCCCAATTTATGTTGCCAAATGGCACGACTTTAAATGTCACCGAAGCTCTTTACGCTCCTAGGGCAGGAAGAACCCTATTGAGCTTCAAAGATATAAGAGCCAATGGTTTTCATGTGGAAACACATTGTGAGAATGGACAAGAGTTCCTTTGCATCACCTCTAATGACTACGGACATAAACGAGTCTTAGAGAAACTTATGTGTCGCTCTAGTGGGTTGTACGCAACCACTATTCGAGTCATTGAATCCAACCATGTCATGAGAGATGATTTATGGGATTCCGACACATATAGGCTTTGGCACGACCGTTTGGGACACCCAGGTCGTGACATGATGATCCGTATATTAAAGACTTCACACGGACATCCCTTTTTCAGAACGAAAGGAAGTAAAACTCGAAATTTGGATCAAGGAGGAGCACCTGCGCCTCACGGCGCCTTTCCCCCTCAAGTCCGGCCATCAACGGTCGGCGCCGCCATCCCCCTGCGGCCCAAGGGTGGCTTTGACGCCACCCCTGCTCCCTTGCCTCCAATTTTTACTTCTAAGGTCCATTGTGACTTCATGGCTCAACCAAAATCCTCATTGGTTGTTTCCAAAGCCCATCATTCGTTCTGCAAAGCCTGCTCTTTAGCAAAATTAGGATCGAGACCATCCTATGCAAAGGACACTAAAGAAAATATACCATTCTTGCAAAGAATCCAAGGTGATATTTGTGGACCTATTCAACCATCATGCGGACCATTTCGATATTTTATGGTATTGGTTGATGCATCGACACGCTGGTCACATGTCATGCTATTGTCCACAAGGAACGCTGCATTCGCTGAACTCCTAGCACAAATCATTAAGTTAAGGGCTCACCACCCTGATCATCCTATTAAGTCTATAAGATTAGACAATGCTGGAGAGTTTACATCAAAGACTTTTGATGATTATTGCATGTCCATTGGGATTGATGTTGAACATCCTGTTCCTCATGTTTACACCCAAAATGGTCTCGCAGAAGCCGCCATTAAACGACTACAAATGGTCGCTAGGGCATTGGTAATGCGCACCAATCTCCCTATTTCTGCTTGGGGCTATGCAATATTGCATGCAGCTGTGCTTATTCGTCTGAGGCCCACTGCCACTCAACCCTTTTCTGCGTCCCAGATGGTGACTGGGTATGAGCCTAATGTCTCACACTTACGCATATTTGGGTGCGCAGTTTATGTGCCAATTGCGCCTCCACAGCGCACCAAAATGGGTCCTCAACGACGATTAGGCGTTTACGTTGGTTATGATTCTCCAACGATTATCCGCTACATAGAACCCTTGACAGGCGATCTCTTTACCGCTAGATTTGCGGATTGTCACTTCGATGAGACAGTCTTCCCGTCGTTAGGGGGAGATAAGAACATCAATGTTCAACAGGAACGACAGGAATTGTCGTGGTCTGTCCCCACTCTGTCTCATCTTGATCCCCGAACCGCACAGTCCGAAATTGAAGTGCGGAGAATTCTCGATCTTCAGAACGTAGCAGAATCGATGCCTGATGCGTTTTCTGATATCGCTAAAGTGACGAGATCACATATACCTGCTGCAAACGTGCCTGCAAGGATTGATGTCCCTAAAAGTAGAGGACATGACGCCAACTCAAGAATGCATGAGCATGGCGCCAACGTCCCATCTCTCAATGATGGTGACGTTATGGCTAGGCCCACGGCTCCCGCCAGGAAGCGCGGGAGGCCCATAGGTTCGATGGATTCTCGCCCAAGAAAGAAAGCGAGTTTGGCACAAAATAATCCATTAATCATCGATGTGAATAATCCATCTCATGAGAATGTTCCGGATTATGGTTATGTCCAAGAGACATCATTGGGGGACGCTCCAATGTCAGAACCAACTCCAGAGAATAGAGAGATCTCCATAAATTACACTAGTGTACATGAGATGATGGATAGAAATTCTATGGCGATTGATGATGCATTCGCATATCATATTGCAAAAGGAATTATAGAATATGATGATATCGAACCTCGCTCTGTTGAAGAATGTCAACGAAGAGCAGATTGGCCTAAATGGAAAGATGCGATCCAGGTTGAATTAGATTCACTAACAAAGAGACAGGTATTTGGGCCTGTAACGCAGACACCCCCAAGTGTAAAGCCTGTTGGCCATAAATGGGTCTTTGTTAGAAAGCGCAATGAGAAAAATGAGGTGGTAAGATATAAAGCCCGCCTTGTGGCGCAAGGTTTCTCACAACGCCCTGGAATCGACTACGAGGAGACATATTCTCCCGTAATGGACGTTATAACGTTCCGCTACCTTGTCAGTTTGGTAGTTTCCGAAAAACTTGACATGCAGCTTATGGATGTGGTTACAGCATATCTCTATGGGGATCTAGATTCAGAGATATATATGAAGGTTCCAGATGGACTTCAATTACCCAAATCAAGTGGCTCTAAACCACGGAGCGCGTTTTCAATAAGATTAAAACGCTCACTTTATGGATTAAAACAATCTGGACGGATGTGGTATAACCGTCTAAGTGACTACTTGATTGGGAAGGGATATATTAACAATGAAATATGCCCATGCGTGTTCATTAAAAGAACAAGTTCCGGATTTGCAATCGTAGCAGTTTATGTCGATGACATGAACCTAATTGGAACTCTAGATGAGTTGAAGGAAACTGCTAAATACTTGAAATCCGAATTTGAGATGAAAGATCTTGGGAAAACACGGTTTTGTCTCGGTTTAGAACTCGAGCACCGTAGTGATGGGATTTTGATCCATCAGTCTGCATATACTCAGAAAATTCTAAGGCGCTTTAATGAAGATAAAGCGAAGCCTGCGAGTACTCCCATGATCGGCCGTAGTCTTGAGCCCGGAAAAGATCCTTTTCGTCCAAGGGATGAGGACGAAGAACCCTTAGAGGCCGAAGTGCCCTATTTAAGTGCAATAGGCGCATTATTGTACTTAGCTCAATGCACAAGACCGGATATCTCATTCGCAGTGAACTTGTTAGCTCGACACAGCTCTGCGCCAACACGCCGCCATTGGATTGGTGTAAAGACCATCTTTCGATACCTAAGAGGTACGATTGATATGGGCCTATTCTATCCCTACAGAGAGAAAAGGAATGACGGAAAATTGGGATCGGACCCCAAAAGGCAAAACGCCCCCGTCAATGGAATGGCCGCCGGCCATGTTGCCGCCGCCGGCGCCGCCGCCGCTCATGGTGGCCGGCGTCCTCCTATCTCCCTCCATCAAAACGACAATGATGTCTTGATGGGTTTTGCTGATGCAGGGTACCTCTCTGACCCTCACAAAGGTCGCTCCCAAACAGGTTATGTCTTTACCATGGGAAGCACTGCGATATCTTGGAGGTCTACGAAACAGACCCTTGTTGCTACTTCCTCAAATCATGCAGAGATTATTGCTCTACATGAAGCTGTACGTGAATGTGTATGGCTAAGGTCTGTAATTCGACACATTCAAGGAAGTTGTGGTTTGAAGTCTACCACAGATGAACCTACATGCATTTATGAGGATAATGCAGCTTGTATTGAACAAATGAAGTTAGGTTTCATCAAGGGCGACAACACCAAGCATATATCGCCTAAGTTCTTTTATAATCAGCAACAACAATCACTTCTAAAGATTGAAGTGAATCAAATCCGATCAGAGGATAATGTAGCGGACTTATTCACTAAGTCGTTACCTAAATCCACATTCGAGAAACATGTGAAGAGTATCGGATTAAGAAGGTTATCCGAACTCCCATGATTGTAGCAATCAGGGGGAGATTTCGACATCAGGGGGAGTTACTCAGTCTCGAAGGATCAAGGACGTGTTGCACTCTTTTCTCCTCCTCGAGTTCATTTTTATCCCACAGGGTTTTTCACTTGAGCAAGGTTTTTAACGAGGCAACGGATGAAGCGTCACCACCAAGTTTGAGCGGCACAAGGGGGAGTGTTGAAGGATATTGACACTTAGTGTGCCTAGTCAAACTAGGATAAGTTCTATAGTTGTAATAGGAGAGGTTTCCTACTCCAAGTTAGATAAGGAATCCTTGTACTCTTAGATTATGCACTTTGTAATCCCTATATATAGGGCTCCTATTCTCTATAATGAAATACACTTCTCTCATCAATCTCTCTCAATACCAATATACTTAAACAAGAATCTGATTGTATTCAGGTCTATTGAAATCTATAATTATTTAAGTTATAAAGCAGTTGATTTCTATACCATGAGGAGATTATTTCCAACAAGGAACACGAAGGATCTAGGAGATAAAGACAACTTGACCCATTGTCCATCCTTGGTTTCTAGTACAAGCCCTGAAACTTGATCATCACAAAGGATTGTGCTTATTCAGTGTGAGCTGTGAGCCCTGTCGTGTAATCCTTCGAAGGAGGTGGCATGTATTTCATTAGCCGTAGCAGTGTCTTAGACTCCAGGATCGAGTTTGATTTATCCTCCAGACCATAACTATCAAGAATCATCAAGTTAATCATATCCTTCAGTTCCTCCAGTTGCTTCAGCATAGAAATTACAGTGCTGCAGTTGCAACATAACAACATTAACAAGGAAGTCACTATAACAATAACTGAAGGATGAAACAGTAAATTGGAAATATAATTAAGCAAGGTACCATTGTATATTGTTAGACAACTACTCAACCTCTACACACAAAAAAAAGTGGGAACTTGGGGATTAAGTTGAGCATATTAAAGTATCTGATACCGCGTTAAACAATCAGTAGAGTACAAAAGCATAAACTAGTTTAAGAAGATAGGTAGTTGGACCGACAATATATGTCAAGCTTACGTTGAACATAGTCTTAACATCAATGAGATGACTTACCAAAACTGGTCATGACCGTTAGGCCACATTTGTTCTATCAAGTTTTTAAGGGATTCATAGTTGGAGGCTTCCTCAAGGCCAAAACTCTCATACAGAGGGACCTTGGCATTTGGTCCAATGTAACCCTGGTAAGGTTTTGGATAAGGTTCTTCTTCTTAATTTGTCTCAAGTGGAAGGGTGAAAAGTTGCCTTGACACAGTGAAGGTTTCGGCTCTCAACTGCGGAGGTATCTTATCTTACACAATTTCAAAGCAGCCATAATTTTCACAAGCCTCTCTAACCCTCTTACACAGATGGTACCACTCATCAGTTCCTTGGTCCACTTCACGCGAATTGATTGTGAATGCTATGGCTGGAATCTGGTATTGAGAATCTGAACCCATTTTTTTCCACTTATCAAGCACTTCTTTCGTGTTACAGATGAACTGCTTCTTTTTCTTTACTTATGAGTTTCGTATGATGAGTGGCTTCTTTGTTGAGGGTTTTATCTATATTGCACAGATTTTGAAGTGCCAATGACATGAAACCAAATACACATTTCCTAGTTTCCTACTGTTTAACTTTAAGATAGGGAAAAACAAGGAATAGAAAGGTTGGAAAATCCAAAAAATCCATGAGGTTATAGAATAAGGTCGGATTTATCATCTGGCGGCAACATAGTAGGAAAGCTGTGCTAAAGCTGGCAATTATGCTACGTTGTAATCGTGTTACATATCGAGTTATCTTTCCGTTATGTCACTGCTATTTCAAAACAAATGCAGCTGTCAGTAGGGCGCTCTTTGCTAGTTGGTGCTTGTTAGAATACAAGTATTGTGTAGATTCCTGATATTATTTCGGGACATGCATACTCTAGTTGCTTATTGTAATCAGGGGTTTAGGCTCAATGTCCCCCCCTTGTATTCGACAGTTTCATTAATCAAGGCTTGAGGGCAGCTGCACCAGCCCTTCATTCAAAAAAAAAAAAAAAAAAAGAATACGATCGATGTTTACTATAAAACGCTAGCATAGAACAAAAGAACTATAAGGTATGTTATACAATGTAAACTAGAATACAAATACGAAGTATTTATATCCAAGGTCGTCCACAGCAGTCCTTCCAAATCTATCAAACCATGGTCTGCTATTATATCCAAACTCTACCTGAATTTCCATGTTAATTATTAATTTTTTCTCAAGTTATTCATTGATTGTCTTGTATATCTTACTTTTAGGCAGCAATGAAAAGCATTCGCCAAATTCATTTATAAACTTCCAATCATCAGCCAAAGCTAAAATAGTACTTTACTTGACAAAAATGGCTTGATTCCCTTGGCCAATGGACATCAGATAAAACCCTGCAAACCTTATCGATCTGCTATCATTAGCTTCAAGTCTTTACTTTCTTGTTAAAGATTACATTTTTCGGTTGCACATTTCTTTTGTGGTTGTCTTCTATCACCTTAGTTTTAGGCAGCAATCAAAAGTGACCAGAGCATCAAATTCAGAACAAATTATTGAATAAAGATTTGCACAGAGAAGGAGCTGAACCCTCTAGACTGCCATACTGGCTTTGATGACACAACATGTATCATGTCAAAGAAGTTGGGAGGAATTAAACCACTATGAAAGTTACTATTCCACTTCCAGTTCTTTTACTAGTTGAAAAAAAGTGCCACCATATAGTATATTAGAGAGGTGATTACAATGCCAAAGTTGGATAGAGACAACAACGTTTATTTTAGATATTTCTAATGCTGGTATTCTGCATAAGGTTTGCAGACTGCAGATACAAATTTGTAAGCTCTTCGGTAATTAACATATCAAGTGCTAATTCCAGCATATGCGAAAACTTGCTTTTCTGGGTCAATGGCCCTTCCTTTTTCTGAAGCGAAGAACTTGCTAAAATCTGTATAATCAAAATCTTTAAGAATTTGGGGATGTTCTTCATCTACTAGCTCCTTTTGTGCCTTAATGATGGAACCCTCCAATGGAACTGCAAATGCTCCTAAAGAATATCGTTCTTTTTCTCCACGCATCATCACTCGATGCTTCACAGAATGCATTCTTCCATTGCTCCATGCCTGCAAGTCATCATAAGTTTGCAATTGCATGTTAACCTATATATAACTTTTACATCATCAAATTGTATGATTGTCACACATCAAGGCAAAAGACTTCGAAGTTGTTACCAAGTTGCATAGATCTTTTTCTCTCTGTTTTTGAGAATAAGTTGCATAGGTCTATAACTTATTTTGCTGTATATACATGTTCTATATGTATTTGGATTTATGTGTATTTTAGTTACAAAAATCTATACCATGAGGGAATCTGCAACAAGAAAGACGAAGGAACGAGGAGAAAGAGACAATTTGACCCATTGTCCATCCTTGGTTTCAACTTCAAGACCTGAAACTTGATCATCACAAAGAATTGTGCCCAATCCCTTGTCAGTGTGAGCCCGGAGAGCCTGAGTGTAGTCCTTTGAAGGAGGTGCCAGGTATTTCATTATCCGTAGCAGTGTCTTAGACTGCAAAGTCGAATTTGATTTCTCTCCCAACCCATAACTATCAAGAATCATCAAGTTAATCATATCTTTTAGCTCATCCAGCTGCTTCATCATAGAAATGACAGTGCTGCGGTTTCAAAATAACATGAACAAGTAAAAACTCATGAGTATAACCATAATTTAAGGATGAGGTAACATTGCATGACAAAGCAAGAGCATAGTATACTGT
This sequence comes from Rosa rugosa, assembly GCF_958449725.1. Taxonomy (NCBI): domain Eukaryota; kingdom Viridiplantae; phylum Streptophyta; class Magnoliopsida; order Rosales; family Rosaceae; genus Rosa; species Rosa rugosa. The sequence continues at coordinate 20,736,773 of NC_084824.1, read as the reverse complement.
TAGACAAAAGAAGTGGAGAAATGGGGATTAAATTGAGCGCAAAAGGATTTGATAGCATGTTAGACAACCAGTGTCGCAAAATCATAGTTAATAAACAAGACAGGCAATAGATCAATCAACAGTGTATATATATCAAGCTTATACGTTGAATGCAGTCTTAAGTCTTAACATTAAGAAGATTGACTTACCAAAACTGGTCATGACCATTGGGCGATATTTCTTCTGTCAAGCATCGAAGGGATTCATAGTTGGAGGCTTCCTCTAGGCCAAAGCTCTCATACAAGGGAGCCTGGACAGTTGGTGCAAGGTAACCCTGGTAAGGCTTTGGATTAAGGTTCTTTTTCTTTTTCTCAAGTGGAAGGCTGAAAAGTTGCCTTGACACAAAGAAGGTTTCAGCTCTCAACTGCGGAGGTATCTTATCATACACTATTTCAAAGCAACCATAATTTTCACAAGCCTCTCGAACCATCTTGCACAGATGGTACCACTCATCAGTTCCTCGGTCCACCTCCCGCGAGTTGATTGTGAATGCTATGGCCGGAATCTGGTCATGAGAATCTGAACCCATTTTCTCCCACTTATCAAGCACTTCCTTTGTGTTTCCGACGAACTGGTTCTCTCTCTCTTTACTTTGGAACTGTAATTCTAGTGATGAATCTTTTGTTGAGAGGGTTTTATTTATATTGCACGGTTCTTGAAGTGACAATGATTTAAAACCAAATACCATTTCCCCAGTGTTTAACTTTAAATTTGATATGGAAAAGGATGGAATAGAAAGGTTGGAAAATCCAAGAAATCTACGAGGTTATAGAATACTATGTTTACTATAAAGTACGTTAAACGATGTAAACTAGAATACGAAGCATTCAAGTTGGCCACAGTAGTCCTTCCAAATCTATCAAATCATGATCTGCTATTACGTCTCCACCAGAATTTTTTTTTGGTTACATAAAATGGTGGCTGAGTAAGCTACCACTTTAGGGCCGGTGCAATTTGGGTATGACCCCTCCTCAAGAGATGTTTTTTACAAGTTGAGATTCGAACTAGAGACCTCATATTACTAGGAGAAGCCTTGCAGCGTCAGCCCCACTTGCAAACCATTGAGTTACGTCTCCGCCAGAATTTCAGTGTTAAACATCCCATTTTTCTCAAGTTACTCATTGATTTTCTTAAATATCTTGGTTTTGGGCCGCAACGAAAAGCAGCCACCAAATTTATGGATAGACTTCTGATCATTGCCGAAGGTAACAGCTCTTCAGTGAGTTGAAAGCAATCTGAATATTTCTGAATTCAATCATGTATTAAACCTGGATGAAAACCAAAGAGAATGGAAGCATAAGATTTATATAAAGTTGTTTGGAACGTTGCAAGATGTCCATGAAGGATGACCAGGATATCCAAGTTTTACTATTACAGTAATATGCATACAACAACAATAATATTACGAAGTCAGTTTTAGGCTCGCATTTTCATGCGCGTAATTATATCTTAAATACATTAATTAATATTTAAGGGTTTTTGTCCATTTACCCCATTTCTAGGGATTTTTTTCTCACTAACCCCATTAAGTTTTTTTAATTCCCTCTTACTCAATACACTCTAAGGAAGTCTTATTTAATATGGTAATACCCCATTAAGATTTTTTTTTTTGTTTTTAATTTTTTTTTTAATACCATTTTACCCTTCACCCTTTTGTTACTTAGAGAGAGAGAGAGAAAAAAAATGGAAGAGAGAGAAACCATAGGAGACTTCGCCGGAAACCGGTCACCGGAATCCGGCCAACTTTTGCAGGAATCCGGTCACCGGCCGCCGCCCATCGGATTTTTCTAAAAACCTCTATTGCCCCCAATAGACATCTATTTCCCCCCAATAGATGTCTATTGCCCCCCAAATAGACCTCTATTGCCTCCCAATAGACGTCTATTGCCTCCCAATAGAACTTTCGGTCTACTGCCCCCCAATAGATGTCTATTGCCCCCAATAGATGGGTAATAAACTTCTATTGCCCCTCAATAGACATCTATTGCTCCCCAATAGAACTTTCGGTCGCTGAAATTGGAACTAATCTTTCTAAATTTAGATAAAGAAAACTTTTATTAAAGAAAAAAATAATGAGATTATATCAATTCAAAACGTCTATTGCCCTCCAATAGACGTCTATTGCCCTCCAATAGACGTCTATTGCCCCCCAATAGAACTTCATTTTTGTCTTTTTTCTTTCATTCTGAGCCTTCTCCCCTATTTTACCAAAACTTAAGGTTTAGAATATCCACTTACATATTAAACATAAGGAAAAATTTCAGTTTAGCACCCTGTGGTTTAGACTCGACATCATGTCAGTCCCTGTCCTTTCAATTTGATCAGTAACACCCCTGAGGTACCAATTTCGATCACCCGTGTCCAAAATTTCGTGGGTCGTCCATAATAGACGTCAAATGCTGATCTGGCTCTGACAAGCCCACAAGAAGGGTGAAATTCCTAATCTGCCCCTAATACTTCCCATCAGCCTCCACTCGATTAACCTAATTCATTTTGAACGAAATCAAACACCTCACTCTCCTAAAATCCTCCCCGAGCGACCCAAATCTCCCCCAAAATCTAGCACCGAAATCTATCCTAAAATTGGGCAACCCAAACTAACAAATCCTCCATTTGAAGCGTCGATGGATGAATGGAGACCCCGAAATGGGGGGGATACAGTTGCTGATGAAATTCCTAAATATGGTGAGTTGTTTTTGTTTAGAAAATTTGAATCCAGTCTTCGATTAGAGTGGGTTGAACAATGGTTTTGAAATTTTGAGGGTTTGGGTGTTCGATTAGGAATGGGTTTGGGGGTTATTGTTATAAGCTAGGGTTTAGGGCATCGTTTAGCCCTCTTCGAAGCTTCTGATTTGGTGTGTAGGTTTATGGGGTGTTATTGTGGGTGGAATGGGTTTATAAATGGCAAAGTTTGTACCTTTCTTGTCTGTTTGCGCTGACGGTTTAGGGATTAAACATCTTTTTGATTTGGTGCTTGGAAATGTGAATGACTATTTTAGGGGATTGATTGTGGGTGGAATGGGTTTATAAATGATTATGTGTAGCTTTATTGTTGCATCTTTCATATTCAATTGAGCTGTTGTCTGTTTGTGTTTATGGTTTAGAGAAATTGTGGTGTCAAGTCGGTTAAAGTGTAAAGAATGCATGTGATGGTTGTTGGGGAGCTGCTTTATGCACTTTAGTATAGTACTGCATGTGTGGTCCTAATGTGGACAAAAGAAGAAATTTGACCGGAGGGCTTTTAAAAGTTGTTGTTTTGTTTGGACTTGTGGTGCTTCTCGTTCATTCAATTGTTTGGTTGTGTTGTTGTTTTGCATTTAATAATGGCTGATTAATTCCTTCTCTATGTTGCAAATCACCCAGATTACTTTACGGTCAAGATGTATCATGGTGGATACATCAGTGGAAGCAATTATATTGGTGGTCAAGTGAACTACTATGACCATGTAGATAAGGATCGAATGTCACTTGTAGAGGTTGATGGGATGGTCAGAGGGTTAAACCAAAACTACAGTGGAAGGAGAATAGATTATTGGTACAGTATAGGGAATGAGGATGATGGTATGACTAAGATTAAGACAGACAAGGACGCAATTACGATGTGTTGCTGTGTACCAGAAATTCGACTAGTCATCATCTACTTGGATCACTTGGATCTACATGATGACTATGAAGAAACAAACTCGGATAGTGAGTTATATATGTATGAAGATGGGGAGGCAGATTGTTTTGTAAGTCTAGCTAGAAAGAAGAGTGGAGTTGTGATTGAAGAACTCCCGGATTCTCCAAGAAAGAAACCTGGGGTTATCATAAAAGAGCTTCCGGATTCACCAAGGAAGAAACCTGGGATAGAGAGAGCAGCCAAAAAAGAGCTTGGGATTGTGATTAGAGAATGGAATGGAGATGGCAGCATACGTACTCAAGCAAGCAGAACACCTGCCTTGGATCCAAAGGCTAAAGGTAAACAAAAGGTCAGTGAAAGTGAGGATTTGTTTGACATTAAAGTGAGGGAGTTTAGGAAGAGAGGAAGAGTGGAGGTTGATTATAAGGAGGATGGGGCAGAATCTGGAATTGATGATTCTGCAGATGAAGATTATAGGCCACATTTTGAGGATGATGAATATGGGGATTATGGTTGGGATGACGATTGGTTGGAAGATATGGAAGTTGAATTTGATGTCTTTGGTGAGAGTATTGGCCCAAGTACACAAGTACAAGCTGCTGTTGGAAGTACTGTTGAGGAAGAGATTGTGGCCGAGGACAATGAAGATATGTATAAAGCAGTTGATTCTGATGAGGAAGTACTAGGAGGTGCAGCCAACTCTGATGGTGAGATAGGGGATGACTTTTCGGAGTTCAATCCCAAGAGTGACATGAAGGACCCACAGTTTAAGTTGGGGATGAAGTTTGCATCAGCAAAAATCTTGAGCTGCTTTAAGAGAGAAAGCAATAATGGGAGGATGGGAATGTTGCTTTTTGAAGAGTGACAGAAAGAGGGTGAGAGTGATTTGCAAAGCGGACAACTGCCCCTTCGAGTTGTATGCTAGCAAAATGCAACATGAGTCAACCCTGATGGTGAAGACATATCATGCAAATCATACATGTTCTAGGGTTCATGTCAACTCTATGGTCAAGGTACCTTACCTAACTGAAAAGTTTGTGGATCAGATCAAGCTAAATCCTAATTGGAAAACAGGTACCTTTGTTTTCATATTTTTGATTTTCAACTCTTTGGAATGATTATGTTCCTAATCCGTTCCTCCTAATATGTTCCTTTATTTATTGAACAGAATCACTTGCACAAACGATGTCAGCGGGTGTAAAGGCTAGGGTATCCATGCAGCAGGCCTATAGAGCTAAGAGGGCAGCCTTGAAGCTGCTTGAAAGGTCCATCATGGAGCAATATGCTAGAGTAAGGGACTATGGATCAGAACTGAAAAGAGTAGATCCTGAAACCACGGTGGACATAAAGTGTGATTTCAATGATGCTAGTAGGTTGCCTGTGTTTAAAAGGATGTACATCTGCCTCGGGGCATTGAAGACTGGTTTTAAAGCTGGATGCAGATCAGTAATCGGGCTGGATGGTTGCCATTTAAAGAGTCCTCATGGTGGACAGCTCCTAACCGTAGTAGGAGTTGATGCAAATAACACCACCTGGGTAGTTGCATATGCTCAAGTTGAGATGGAGAGCACAGACTCTTGGAAATGGTTCTTATAGTTGTTGGTCAAGGACTTAGACATAGAGCATGAGGGGGCTGGATGGACCTTTATCAGTGACAAGCAGAAAGGCCTCTTACCAGCCTTTGAGTCCATTATCCCCCTTGCAGACCATCGGTTCTGTGTGCGACACCTTTGGACAAATTTTACGAAGTTGTTTCCTGGTAAAGCCATGAAGGACCAACTCTGGGCAATAGCAAAGTCAACCACCTTGGCGTATTTTCACAAGGAAATGGTTCTAATCAAACAAATGGACCCTAAGGCTTATGATTGGCTGACAGGTTAGTATTGTTCTTGTTTATTTTAGGATTTTTTTTTTAAAGGTTCACCAAGTCAGTTTCTGCCCCATTTGGATTAATACATGTGTTTGTCTTGTAGATCCAACAAGGCCTCCCCTTCACTGGTGTAGAGCACACTTCAAGACTCACACTAAGTGTGATATTCTTCTGAATAATTTATGTGAGAGCTTTAACGCATTCATATTAGGTGTAAGAGGCAAGCCGGTTGTGTCAAGCTTTGAGGAGATGAGGGTTAAACTCATTGTTAATGCTCAAAGTCTGGCGGTAGCCAAACCTCCGTTTAACGCGGGTCCGGTGGGCGGACCGCTACTCTGTATACTTGATGATCCTTGCTGGCTGCCAAATGAAAGACAGGGCGTCAGAGGGAGACCGCGTTGGGCGGTCTTCACTTCTCCGATGCCTAAGTCAGTTGATACATATAGGCAGCACAATAATAAATGAGTAGTTAATGCGTAATAATGAAGAGAGAAGAGAGGACCTTTTATAGGTGAGGAGAGGTCCGATCTTCTCCTTGTTTTCGATGTGGGACTGAAGTGCTTCAGTTCCCAGTTTCAGTAGCTTCTGATGCCGTCTTGGCATAGCGCGTAGCGGCGCGTCAGCGGTGATCCCGGGGTATTCTTGTGCTCAGGCCGTAGCCCGCCTGACTGCCTATCCGTGGGTCACTCCTTTGACGGTAGTTGGTACCTCTGGCGGTACGATGAGCGTGGCTGATTATAGCTAATTATGCTTTGCAAACGTACATGTAGGTACAAGTCCCCGAAGTCCCCAGTCAAGGAGGGCAATCTTGGTTGGGGAGTTGATCGGCGGTTTGAAGCGTTTTCTTCCGCTAGACTTTGCAAAAGCATAATTAGCGTCAGTGCATTGTCAGCCATGGATATTACTGAGCAAACGCTTTATACCCTTTCGGGTGGGCCCCTGCTAGGCCCCCCAGGGAGTCCCCCACTCCCCGGCTAAGATGGACCTCCGGATGGTCGCAAAATTTGTTTGGTGAGGGGGAGCTGCACGGAGCAGAGGGTGTTGGGTAGCGAGCCCAATCTTTAGTACCCGAGTGACGGGGGTCAACGTACCTGATAAGGGCCGTCGTAGACTGTTGACTAGTCCCTGTGTCCCGTAGGGACAATCTGACTGTAACGCCGCGTGGCGGTCGTTTGTCAGAATGAGGCGTGGCCTCGGGATCCGCCGCTGGCGGGTGTCCCCCCGCTGGTTTATAGCAGTAAACAGCGTCCAGTAGACGTGCTTGGCGTTACTTTATTTGAGCGGTACCGCGCTGAATAAAGTACGTGACTTGCCAGATAAAAGAGGTTTCCGCTAGAGGTGTGTAGCGGAAGGCGCCCCGTTTGCATGATGACAAGGGAGAAGTTCCGCTGCTGGGAGACTTCGTGAATAACAGCTAGTGAAAAGTTCCGCTGGCGGGGTTCCGCTTAGCGGAGACAGTCACTTGGAGAGGACAAGTGAGAAGTTGCGCTGGCGGGGTTTCGCTCAGCGGAGACCGTCACTTGGAGATGACAAGTGAGAAGTTTCGCTGGTGGGGTTTCGCTCAGCGGAGACCGTCACTTGGAGAGGACAAGTGAGAAGTTCCGCTGGCGGGGTTTCGCCCAGCGGAGACCGTCACTTGGAGAAGGGTGTACTTGTGATTGCTTCCATGATACGCCTCGTCTGACGGCTGTTGACACGTGGCAAGTAACTAGAGGGTTAGCGTGCGGAGACGCGTCTCCTCAGTCTGGCCGTCTTCTCGCCATTAATGCGAGTAATGATGGATTTCGTAACCGAGGCGACGCCTCGGTTAACCCGGAGGGTTAGTGCGAGCAGGGGACACGTGTACGGCTGGGGTGTGATGTCGTTTTCTAGCGGACGTCCCAAAAGCCTCTGATGTGGACATAAAAGGGGGGGAACGCATCGAGAAGGGACATCACGAAAACCATTCGAACCTTAGTCGTCTTCAAGCTCTGCCCATCCCAGATTGAAGAGAGAGAGTGCCACGCGTTGGTGGAGTTCTCGTGGTCGGAGAGACGAAAACTTCCGTCGTCGGGGCATAGCGAGCATCAGTACGCCAGAGAGGTCACAACTGAGGTTAGTGTTCTGGTTATCCTTCTTGTCGAATTCGTGTTTTTGTCGATTTATGGGTTTGGTGGCTGTTTCTGGGATTGGTGTGTGAACTGGTTTTCTTGATGTTCGTCGGGGGTGTAGGGTGAGATTTGGGGGTAGGTTATGGTGTTTGACAGAGAGTTGTCAGTTAGGGTTTTGCTAGATGGTTGAATCTGGGTTGAGGAGGTTTGTTCATATTTTGGTATTTTCTGGGTAGCTGTTCGTGGTGTTCTTTGCTATACCTGATATAGGGATAGGTTAGATCCTTCTGTGGGCTAACTGATTTGGGTTTTAGGGTTTGGGATGGCCACCGTCATAGAGATCTCGAGCAGTGAGGACTCCGGGTCTGACGTGTCAATCAGTGCGGCGGATAGGGTTTTTATTGACTCGTTGCGTCCGTCTGCCCGTGCAGGAACCTCACTGCCAGAGCCGCTAGACATCGAGCCGCTACAAACCATACCCTGGGAAGTAGTCATGGGCCGTACGTCGCGTCCGGAGAGTTCTAGGGCGGGTGAGGATGCTGCTGCGTGGAATAGGAGTAAGGAGCGGCTAGCAAGTAACAGCGCCGCCAGTGGTTCCGCTGACGGGGGAAATGTGACGGGGGAGGAAACAGAGTCGGCATGGGTTCTCCAGGATGGGACCCCCGTTGACGAGGCGGGAGGGCGGATGACTGCCGCCGCTGTCAACCGGATGAAGCGGATATACCGGCTGCCGGGAGTGGTGAGACTTCGTCAACCGACGGCGGACGAGAAGGCCTCAATTCTTCTAGCGGGGTTCGCCGCTGTTCACGAGGCAATATTCCGCCAAGGTGTGACATTGCCGCTTGTACCCAACCTTCAGATCTTGGTGTGCGAGTTCGGCGTCGCCTTTGGGCAGATCTGTCCCAACATGTGGCGGTTGATGCTGGCGATGAACTCACTGTGGCGGCTATCCGGGTGCGAGGGGCCGACTGTGGCGGAGGTACTGCACTTCTACGAACTGGTGTACGTGAATCGCCAAGGTTGCAGAGGGCAAGTAAATTTGAGCCGCCGGGAGGGAGCGCCCAAGCTGATAGAGAATTTGAGGGATTCGATGTCCTACTGGCGGGGGACGTTTTGCTTGGCAATGACAGGGTGGGAGTATCAATCGGAGTCCAACGAGGGGGAGCCGACGTTTAGGATTAAGTCGGAGTTTCAGCCAATCCGAGGTTGTCCGTCGATCTCCGCTGAACATAGTTGGCGGTTTATTGTATATGTATTGCAATCGTTTTACTGACGCCTTGCCTCTTGTTTTGTAGCGGGACTGCGTTATAACCTGACGCGTGAGGAAGAGTGCCGTGTTGCGCGTATCAAAGGCTGTTGGAAGAATCGCAATTTGCTGGACTTCCGTCTCCTCACCGGCTGGGAGTTGTTGGTCGATCTACAACTAACGCGCGCTATTGGTAAGAGATCTCCGCCACATTATATCTCTCGATAACTTGGTTAATGCTGACGGGTGTTTGCATATGCTCAGATACTCCGCCAGGCAACAAAGCGAGTCGCGATGCTTTTGACAAAGCCATGGATCGTGCGGAGATCGACAATTTCTTGGAGGCGATGTATGCGTCAGGGGAGGCGGCCCAAAGGACAGTGGTGAACCCGGAGACTCTGGAGGTGAGCGCATCCGAGGTTCCGGTGGTGCTGCCCATGCCGCACCACTCCCACCTAGGGGCCGACGGTCTGCCCAGCGTGCAGGCGGATGGAAATGCGGGCGGGGGAAAAAAGGGGTCCTCTACCGTGCCGCAGAAGGAAAGAGTGGTCGCCACTCGACGTGGGCCACAGAAAGAAAGAGTTGTGGCGCCGGCGGGGGCTGCCACTACTGCGGTGGGGAGACAACCGCACAAGGGGTCCAGGACTGCGCCCACTGGAGATACACGGGGGATCGTGCGGAAGCGGCGCCAGTGTGACTCGGCCGGGGAGGAGGATGATGACGAGACCCTCGAGGTCCACATGCAGAAGAAGGCCCGACAAGACCCGTTGAAGGCCCCCGTGACGGCCGAGAGAGAGATGCCTGTGAGCGATCTGGACTCCTTCGCCGCCTTCACCGAGTTCATGACCGACAGTGAGCGGGAGTTTCTCTATCATCTGTGCGAGCGGTTGGGGTTCGGCGGTCTAGCAGGGATGACGCGGCCAACGGCGATCGAGCAGTCGCCCTTTAGCTCAGCCTTTGGGCACCTGGCGGTTGGGCTGAACGAAATGCTCTTGGCGGCCTCCAAGCAACCCCGAATTGAGGGACAGCTACGGGAGGAGGTTAAGAGGCTTGAGAGGGAGCTGGTGGATGCCAAGGACAGGCTGGCGGATGTGGAGCGACGTCTGATGAAGGCGGACTGTGATGCTGCGGACGCTCGTGGCAAGCTAGACGTGGCTATCCAGCGGGACATAGAACGAAATGATCATGTCTCCAAGCTGGAGCAGGACATGGCCTTGCTGCAAGAGCGGGTGGCCGCCAAGGATAAGAAAATTGATATCCTGCAGCGGGAGTCTGCCGCCAGGCAAGGAGAGGTGAAGAGACTGGAGGGTGAGGTGACCCGGCTGAGGGACGAGGGAAGCCGAGCCACCGCCGCCGCTGTGGAGAAATTCAAGCAGTCGGCGGAATACAAAAACGCGATGAATGAATCGGCGAAGGCCGGCGCCCTAGCGAACGTGGAGATGCTGCAAGCGAAGGGTGCCATTGACTGGGCGAAGGCGTCCCTGCCCAAGGTGCCGCAAGCAAAGAATGTAGCGCCGACGAAGAAACTCCCGCCAGTACCCAGTCCCTCAGCAGGAGGCGGCAGCTCAGGCAGTGGGTACCATACTCCGGCGGATGGGACCATAGAGACGCCAAGTCCCACCGCTCGAGGGACTGACCAAGTAAGCTGTGTACAGCCGCCGCAGTCCGAAGTAGGCGACGCCGGGGCCAACCCCTGAGATGCCGGACTTGCCTTCTATGATTGTGCAGCCGCTGAGGCTGAAGATATATGTACTTTTTTTTTTTTTTTTTTGTTTGAATGTAAGGAATATTTTTGGGTGGGGAGTCCCAGCCCTGAATATATGAATTATGGAATTTTTGATGTTTTGTGACATGTCTATACCGCTAGAGTTTTGACTTAGGATTTTCTTTTGCAATCAATGAAATACCAAAGGAATTAAGATTGGTCCAAGTGCACAACGTAGCGGATGTGGTCCGCTGACGATTACTGGCGTTGCCAGCTGCCCTCAGTGCTAGACTTGGTAACAATGGTTTGAATAATTCCTCGTTTCATTGATAACTGACTGGTCAGTGTTAACAAAAGTGGGGATGTACCCGTTGGGTAGCTTCCCTTAGCTAAATATTGAACAAAAATTTAGCTAAGTCAAGATGCTCCTGGGTAGCGACATGACTATTTGTAGTAATACCGAAGGTGTTCGGTATTCCAAGGGTGGGTCGTAGTGACGCCATCCTTGTCCATTAAGTAGAAGGTGCCTGGGCTAACGACTTCTACTATTTTGTATGGACCTTCCTAAGTTGGGCGGAGTTTTGTTGGCGGTGGAATGACTTCCTTCATTACCAAGTCCCCCAGTTGGAGGTTCCGGGCCTTGACTCTGGCGTTGTAGAAACGCGATACTCGTTGCTTGTTTTGCAGGTTTTGCAAATGGGCCTTGTGTCGTTTTTCCTCTAGGAGGTCCAAGTCCAGGTTGATGCCATCGCCGTTGGTCTCTGGGCGGTAGCACTCGACCCGAGCGGTGGGTTGAGTTACCTCAACAGGCAGAACGGCCTCAGTTCCGAACGTCATACAAAAGGGGGTTTCACCAGTGGCGGAGGATGGAGTCGTCCTGATGGCCCATAGCACTTCTGGAAGCTTTTCCGCCCACAAGCCCTTGGCAGTGTCGAGTTTCTTTTTTAGCAGCTTCTTGATTATCTTGTTTGCTGCTTCGACCTGGCCGTTGGTTTGGGGGTGGGCGACAGATGCGAAGCTCATCTTGGTGCCCAGATTGGCGATGAATGAAATGAGCTCCTCGTTGTTGAACTGTGTGTCGTTGTCTGTAATGATTGTATGTGGGACACCATAGCGGCAATAAATGTTTTTCCAGAGGAAGTGAATGACCTTGGCGGTAGTGATGGCCGTCAGTGGCTCTGCCTCTATCCACTTGCTGTTGTAGTCGATAGCAACAATGATGTACTTGAACTGTCCTTTGGCGGTTGGGAATTTTCCCATTAAATCGAGGCCCCATGTAGAGTGGACCCATGGACCGATGATGATTGAAAGTGGTTCCGCCGGTGCATGTGGGAGATCAGCGAACTGCTGGCATTTGTGGCAAGATCTTGACACATGCCGGGCGTCCTCACCAAGTGTAGGCCAAAAGTAGCTCTGTCGCATTGTGCGATTGGCCAGGGATCTGGCGCCCGAGTGGTTTCCGCACTCCCCGCCATGGATTCCTGCCAACACGACCTTTCCCTCCTCCGGGGTTAAACAGCGGAGGTTGGGGTGAGTGAACCCCTGGCGGTAAAGCTTGCCATTCTGGATATTGTAGCGGGTTGCTCTCCGCTGAATTTGGCGTGCCTTGACCTTATCCTCTGGTAATGTGCCACTGCGCTTGTATGCAGTGATCTCGTCCATCCAGCTGGGGTTGATTTCAATGTTGAAGATCTCCGCTAGGGTCTTTGTGATGCTTGGCTTGTCAAGGCATTCCACCTTTGTGTCCGCTGGACTTTGATGCGGCTGGGCGGTTGCCAGTCTCGTCAGTGAATCAGCCTTGGCGTTCTTTTCCCTGGGGATTTATGTGATGGTGTGAAAGTTGAACTTTTTTAGCAACGTTTTGACGTATCCGAAGTATGCCGCTAACTGCTGGTCCTTGGCTTGGAAGCTGTCGTTGACCTGGTTAACGACTAATTGAGAGTCGCTGAATATGTTGACGCTGTCAGCCCCTGAGTCAATGGCGAGGAGCAGACCGGCGATAAGTGCCTCGTACTCCGCCATATTGTTTGAAGCTTTGAAGTTGAATTTCAACGCGTACTCCGCGTTTAGTCCCCCGGGTCCTGCTAAAATGACTCCGGCGCCGCTGGCCTTGGCGCTGGCGGAGCCATCCACATGCAGGTTCCACTCTGACCGTAGGGGAGTTGCCTCAACGGTTACCATTTCTGGTCCGGGATCTGGCTCAGTACCGTGTTCTGGCTGACGCTTGGTGAGTTCAGCGATGAAATCCGCCACTGCCTGGCCCCTCATGGCGGTTCTTGGCTTATATTCTATGTCGAACTCGCTGAGCTCAATGGCCCACTTGCTGAGGCGCCCCGAATGTTTGGGGTTTTGCATCACTTGTCTCAGCGGCTGATTGGTTAACACATGGATCGTGTGAGCCTGGAAGTATTGGCGGAGGCGTCTGGCGGCAACGATAATTGCGAGGGCCAGTTGCTCCAAGGGAGGATATCTTGTTTCTGCTCCGTTCATGCCTCTGCCGGCGTAGAAAACCGGGAGCTCCTCTTGGCCTTCCCTTCGGACAATTGCGCAACTTACCGCCGATGCGGATACCGCTAGGTATATGAATAGGGTTTCTCCTTGCACGGGGACAGAAAGGAGAGGGACTGCCGCCAGGTATTCCTTCAGGCCCTGGAACGCCGCCTGACATTCTGGATTCCAGTCGATGACCTTCTTGTGCGTTGTTTTGAGGAGTTTGAAGAATGGGGCGCACTTATCAGTGAGTCGAGAGATGAATCGAGAAAGGGCGGTTAACTTTCCCTGGAGGCACTGGACGTCCTTCTTATACTCGGGGTCCGCCAGATTAAGGATGGCATGTACCTTGTCTGGGTTAGCCTCGATGCCCCGCTCGCTGACAATGTATCCCAGGAATTTGCTAGCGGTGACCGCGAAGAAACATTTTTCTGGGTTGAGGCGCATACCATAGGCCAAGAGAATGGTTACTATGATCCTGAGGTTTGCCACATGTCCGCCGGCTTTTATGCTCTTAACTAGCATGTCGTCCACGTAGACCTCGATGATTTTTCCCAGATGCTCAGCGAACGTGGCGTTCATCAACCGCTGGTAAGTGGCACCGGCGTTCTTCAGACCGAAAGGCATGACATTGTAGCAGTAGAGGCCTTTGTCGGTGGTGAAGGTGGTGCATTCCTGGTCGCTGGGGTGCATTTTGATCTGATTGTATCCGGAGAAAGCGTCCATCATGCTGAGGAGCTCATGTCCGGCGGTTGAATCGACCAACTGATCGATACGGGGTAGCGGGAAACTATCCTTTGGGCATGCCTTGTTGAGATTTTTGAAGTCAACACACATCCGCCACTTGCCGCTGGGCTTTTTGACCATTACCAAATTTGAGATCCACTGGGGGTAGATGACTTGGCGGATGAATCCAATGTCCTGGAGTTTTGCGACCTCCTCTCCGATTGCCCGGTATTTTTCCTCATCGAAGGCCCTCTGCTTCTGCTTGATGGGATAAAAGGAGGGTTTGATGGTCAGTTTATGAGTGATAATTTCAGGGGAGATACCTGGCATGTCCGCGTAGGACCATGCAAAGACGGAGGCGTTATGACGTAGGAATTGAATGAGTTCTGCCTCTACTTCTGGGTCTAGTTGGGCGCCTATGCGGACTGTCCGCTCAGGGTGCTCGTCTGAGATGCAGACAACTTTCAAGGATGTGTCCGGGTTGACCGGCTCTTTCCTTACATACTTCTCCTCCTCATCCCTAGGGTCCTCGAAGATATTTGGTGGCGGTGCCTGGTTTCCCACTGTCAGGACATCATGGCGGTGTGTTGACCGTGCTATAGTCGTTGAATAACACTCGCGTGCCAACTGCTGGCTTCCCCTCACACTGCCCGTGCCATTAGGTGTGGGGAACTTCATGAGAAGCATGTATCCGGCGATAATGCACTTAAGCTTGTTGATCGCCGGTCGTTCGAGGATGGCATTATACGAGCTGAGACAATCAACGATTATGAATTCTGTATGTACCTCCGCCATACATGGACTAGCGCCAATAGTCAACCTCATGTAGTGAGAACCGAGCGGTTGTGTAACGTCACCGGAGAAGCTGAGCAGTGGCTCATGGTCCTGGAGCAACTTGTTATTCCGCTTGAGGTGGCTGTAGCAACCGTTAAAGATGACGTTGACAGCGGACCCGCTATCTACCAATATTCTCCCCACTTAGAACCTGCCAAGAATGGCGTCGACCAAGAAGGGATCATCATGGGGTAGGTGCACCCCGCGCTCCTGCTCCTCTGAGAATGTAATAGGTTCCCAACCCACCTTTGGGACTTTGGCGGATCTCTCGTAACGGATATGGCAGACTTCCTTTGGGTGATTAATGTGTGCGTAACGCTTCCTTGCTCTGTGAGACATGCCCGTGATTGGAGCACCGCCGTCGATTGTGTTAATGCGGCCCAACATCTCTACGTTGGCGATCACGGGTGGCGGTTGGCGCACCTTGAACTGTTCCATCTTGCCTTCACGGTACAAGGTCTCAATTGCCGTTTTCAGTGCGTTGCAGCTGTTGGTATTGTGGCCGCTGTCTTCATGGTACTTGCACCATCTGCCGGTGTTTCTAGGTTTGCCCGTCTTTGGGTATTTTGCTGGGGGAGGTGGCGGGATTTGATCCTTGCACTGATTGTATATTTCCTCGTACGAGGTTGTGAGGACCGTAAACACTGCATACCGTTGAGAAGACTCCGTTTGCCTGTTGCGGTTATCCTTCTGGGTTGGGCCGTTGCCCTTGTGGTATTGGTCCTTCTGCCGCTTACTCTGGTAGTGGCCCTGTGGCCATTCCCTTTTCTTGTCAGTTGGCGGTGCGGCGGGTGCTTTATTAACGGTCTCATGATGACTGGAGATGGGCTGCGTTGTCTTTGCTGGCGTTGCCGGTGGCGGTGGGGCTTCTCCATATGTAATGAATTCCGCCTGGGCGTGAATGACCGCCTCACTCATGATATGGTCATATGCCGCATTTGGATGATTGTAGTTGAGGTGATAGAGGAACGGCCCCTTGAGGAGTCCTTGCTTGAAGGCCGCCGATGCCATCGATTTGTCTAGATCGCGGCACTGAGATGCTGCCGCTTGCCACCTTGTGACGAATGCCTTTAGTGATTCGTTTTCTCCCTGCTTGACGCTGAACAGCTGACTCGTGTTATGATGTCCGGCGGACAATAAGATGAACCGGGAGAGGAAGGTATGTGATAGTGCGTTGAATGAGTCAATGGATCCTGGCGGACATTCGAAGAACCAATTCATTGCCTCTCCGTCCAGTGTTTCGCTGAACAAGTGGCACAGAGTGGGGTCGTCAAATCCCTTGTTGTTGGTGACCTTCTTGAAGGTGTCCATGTGGACGAAGGGGTCGGATGTACCGCTGTAATGCGACATCTTTGGAGTTTTTGCGTACGCAGGCCTGATAGCTTGCAGAATTGCAGCGGTGAAGGGCCCTAGTCTGGACGTGAAAAGTGGACTTTGAGTTGGCGGCGTGGCGCCTGACTCCGCCCGGACCAACCTTTGTTCCAACTGTTGCATCCTCTCCAGAATTTGGGCTGTTGCGTCGCCGGCGGATCCGGCGTATGTACTCCGCTGGGCCTGCCTACGCCTTGGCGCAGGCGGATCGCCCTCAGTTCTTGCCCTAGTTTCCGAGCGGTTGGTGCGCGGTACCGACTCTGCCTCCTGCTCCAACATGAGCTGGGGGATGGGCGGTGGTCCCATCCCCAATAGTCAGGTGGGTCCAGCGGAACCTGCATCTGTACGACTGGTTCTGGTACCAATGTACCAGCGTTGGGCTGACTACGCCTTGTGCTGTGCGAATGCTCGCTCTGTGCCGGATTGGCGGTTCTTTCCAACGTCCTTTTCAGGTCATCAACACGTGACATCAGCGTAGCCACCTGCTTTTGGGCCTCGGTCTTCTCTCTGCGCTCCTCTTCACGCTCTCTGTTTGCCTTGTGAAGGTCTGCCAGTGCCACCTCGTACATGGCGGCGAGGTCCTGGCCTGGTGGGCGGCTGCTGCTTGGATTCGTCTCACCGCCGGGGTTGGTTGGGGTGTTGAATAGTGCGCGGTTAACACCTACCGCTGGATTGGATGGTTGGGGGATGGCGGATTGGTCTGCCTGCTCATCGGCGTTTCCCCCGCTACCGCTAGTCATGGTAGTTGTGATGGGATGACCTTTTGTTCAAAGGTTCCCACAGACGGCGCCAATGTTAATGCTCAAAGTCTGGCGGTAGCCAAACCTCCGTTTAACGCGGGTCCGATGGGCGGACCGCTACTCTGTATACTTGATGATCCTTGCTGGCTGCCAAATGAAAGACAGGGCGTCAGAGGGAGACCGCGTTGGGCGGTCTTCACTTCTCCGATGCCTAAGTCAGTTGATACATATAGGCAGCACAATAATAAATGAGTAGTTAATGCGTAATAATGAAGAGAGAAGAGAGGACCTTTTATAGGTGAGGAGAGGTCCGATCTTCTCCTTGTTTTCGATGTGGGACTAAAGTGCTTCAGTTCCCAGTTTCAGTAGCTTCTGATGCCGTCTTGGCATAGCGCGTGGCGGCGCGTCAGCGGTGATCCCGGGGTATTCTTGTGCTCAGGCCATAGCCCGCCTGGCTGCCTATCCGTGGGTCACTCCTTTGACGGTAGTTGGTACCTCTGGCGGTACGATGAGCGTGGCTGATTATAGCTAATTATGCTTTGCAAACGTACATGTAGGTACACTCATGAAGAGGATTATGTTGAGGAAGGAAAAGATGATGAAGTATGAGGGTACCATCTGCCCTAAACCTCGAGGAATTTTGGAAAAAAACAAAGTCGAAGCTGCCAGGGATTGTATCCCACATGGTTCTGGAGGTCCACAAATTGAAGTGGAAAGTTTTGGAGGAGGTAAGCATGTTG
This sequence comes from Rosa rugosa, assembly GCF_958449725.1. NCBI lineage: Eukaryota > Viridiplantae > Streptophyta > Magnoliopsida > Rosales > Rosaceae > Rosa > Rosa rugosa. The sequence continues at coordinate 20,719,300 of NC_084824.1, read as the reverse complement.
TTGATCTTGAAAGAAGGAGTTGCGCATGTCGGAGATGGGGCTTGAGTGGTATACCATGTAAACATGGTGTTGCTGCAATTAACTTCATGAGGCTAAACCCGGATGACTTTGTTGATGATTGCTACTTGAAAAAGACATATATGGCCACTTACAGCCACACCATCAAGCCTGTTAATGGCATAGAGTTGTGGTCCACTTCTGAAGAACCTACAATCCTACCACCCCCCCCCCCCCCCGGTACACAAGACAGCCGGGAAGGCCAAGGACAGCAAGGATCAAGGATGCATCGGAGAGGGCTAAAAATGGAGGTTCCAAGCTTGGCAAAGTTCAGAGAAGTTTGAGGTGTGGTAATTGTGGTGTGGTTGGCCACAATGAGAGATCATGTCATAGGCACTTGCCTCCTAAGCCAAAAGCAACCAATATGAACAAGAGGAAGATGAACAATGAAGAGGGAGGAACATCTGCAAATCAGGCAACCAAACTTTATTTTTTGTATAATCAACCAATTAGTTTTACCACATAACCATTCTTTTCGAATAATACAATGCTGATTTTGTTTCTTCATTTATTGTAGGGTACTGGTAAGAAAAAGGCTACCAAGACAAAGAATGAGTTAAGGTAGAAGGCAAGGGAAAGGGCAGAAGTACTAAAGGTTAGCTAATCGATCAAAATCTTATGATTAAAATGGTCCAATTAATTATGAGCTAAGTTGGTGTGGTTTGAGTGATTGTAGAAAAAAAGGGATGAGAAGAAGGCTGCCACAGCTAGAGCTGCTCCCACAAATGCAAGAGCTACTTCTACAAATGCAAGAGCTGCTCCTGCTTCAAGGTCGAAAGGAACTGCTGCAAAAGGTACAGCCTCTGCAACACCCACTAGATCATCAAAGAGGCTTAGAGAAAGTGGAAAATAGAGTCAAAAGAATTTCAGATTAGCTGGCCTTGGTTTACTTTTACGTGATCAGTTTTTGTTTTGGGATATTGATGATGATTTGTGTTTCAAGCACTTGTGCAACCTTGTGTTGTGGTACAAGGTTGCTAGACCTAATCTTTTGATAAGATGATTAGGTCTACTAAAACTGCAATCTTTGGATCCCATTTGACATGTTTTTTTGGGTGATGGATGTAAGACATGTAACTTGTTTGAGTCTGCTATTCTGAAGACATGTAACTTGTTTGGGTCTGCTATTCTGAAATACAATTGACGATATTGATATTATTGATATTGTTTCAATTGGTCCTTGTTATTGTTTCATTGTATTGTGTTATAAATCAGGTTGTTTTCATGTCTTTAAATATGTTTGAATTGGAAAAAATGAAAGAATTAGGTTCTGTCAAATTCTGGGTTTTTGGAGGCAAGATTTGTCAATTGTCGATTTTACCCCTTCATGTGGGCCTTCTTGCTGAGCTTGTCAGAGCCAGGTCAGCAGTTAACGTCTGTTTTGGACGGCATGGACACGGGTGATCGAAATTGGTACCTCAGGGGTGTTACTGATTAAATTGAAAGGACAGGGACTGACATGATGTCGAGTGTAAACCACAGGGTACTAAACTGAAATTTATCCTAAACATAATGTACATGAAATACCTTAATTAAGGCTGCAACATATATATATGCTCACAATTTCACATAAGTAAAAGAGAAGGCCAATTATCTTTAGATTTCTTAGCCTTCAGCAAACAATACTTAAGCCTTTTCATGCTTAAATTTTTTTTCCCTGAGCTTTCTGCCCAAAAAAAAAAAAAAAGGCCAGATCAACGCGATTCCAGCTCCACCGGCGCTTTTCTCTTCCATCATCGGATCTGGTTCCGGGTTGTAATTCCAGTTTAGATTCAGGCTCTGGTTGAACATCAGACTCTGGTGTTGGCTCTGGTTAACCTTGATCTAGTGCCGGAAAGCCTTCATCGACACCGGAGAACCTTGGTCCAGCGCTGGAGAACCTTGATCGAGCTCCGGATAGCCTTCGTCGAGCACCAGAGAGGCTGGATCGAGCGCCGGAAGGCCTACGTCGTACCCCGGAGAGGCTGGGTCCAGAGCGCCTGGGTCAAGCGCCGAACGCCGGAAGGGCTGGGTGGAGCGCCAGAGGGGCTAGGTGGAGCGCCGGAGGGGCTGGAACGTCGCCGAAGCTTGAGGTTAGTTGGGGGGAGAGAGAGAGAGAGGAGAGAGGGAGAGATCGGGGATGGGAAGCTCGAGTGGCAGTATGTAATTTATTAATTAAGCAGAGGGCAGAATAGTCATTTCCCTTTAGATTGGGTTAATGGGAATAAAAATCTGTTGCTGGGGTAAGTGGGATATAACTTTGGCTCATTTTGGGGCTTTTGGTCAAGAACCCTTAAGTTAATCCTCGAGTTGATTAATATGTAATTAATTTATTTTTATTTATTTTCTAGAAAATAAATGGAGTTGCGGAAATTGAGATAAATTGACAGTCATGTGGAATCGTTCAAGATCCAAAAGGCAAAGCACGGTGATTAATCAAGCAACCAAAAGACATAAAGTACAAGCATTGGATCATGATCAGTAGAAAACTAATCCTATATTGCAAAGTACGTGCAGTTAATCAGTGTACCAATATTTTATTGACAAAAAGAGAGTACTGATCATTTTACTTCCAGGGTTTAACCCACTTATCATGACTAGCCGAAGCAACCAGTTACGGTTGATACAACCAACGAAGCAATTAATAAGACCTTTGCTGAAGGAAAATAGACTTAGTGTGCCTTATCAAACTAGGAATAGTTTCATGGTTGTAATAAGAGAGAAGGTTCTAGAATTCCTAGTCCTACTTGGATTAGTTTTCCTTGTAACATTAGAACATGTACTTTGTAATCCCTACATATAGGGCTCCTATTCTCAATAATGAAAACACAATTCTCTCATCAATCTCTCTCAAATTCTATTATCCTTAAACACGTTATCAGCACGAGCCCTAACCTTGAGATCAAAAATCCAAAACCAGAAAATTCTTCAACATCACCTTTTCACCGTTGCACCTAGCCCGTGCTAGACTAGCCGCTGCTGCCCACCTGCGCGCCCCTGCGTTGCACGCTGCCCCTGCAGCCCTTATGCACTCGTGTGCCTCCTACTGCCCCTGCAGCATCGTCGCACGCCTGCTGCCCCTGCAGCATCGTCGCACGCCTGCTGCCCCTGCAGCACAGCAGGACGCTCGCTCCTGTGCATATCTGCCTTCTTGCAAGCCCCGAAACTTCTTTATAGGGACTTCAGATCAAAATGCTTCCTTCATCAAATTTGTTTTTCTCTGTCTCTTCTATCTGACCTCCGAATTTCAGCCTTATCGGAGTTGTTTTGAGACCTGTACACCAATCGAAGTGAAAACTGTTAAGAGGCAAATCTGCTCCGATTTTCAACAAAAAAATCCTTGGAAACCACTGCTCCCTTCAAGCATCACTGCAAAAGCTCCTAGCCCACGCTAGCCTCATCTGCGTGCCTGCCCCTGCAGCGCCTACGCGCCCCTGCGCACGCATCTATCGGCCAGCTCCTCGGCTTACCTCGGCCAGACCTATATCGGTCACACAGCAGGGATTGAAAGATTGTTTGCAATCCCCGAACCAGGATCGATAGCACGCCTGCAATCCTACGCGCCTGCATCAACACGCGCGTGTATTGAGAATTTCAAATTCCGAAATTCATGAGTAAGTTTTCACTAGTAAGTTGTTCCCATAGTTGAAATTTAAATTTATTTTTATTTTTCTTCGGGGACTTACAAAATCCCTTTTTCTACATCCCACTTTTCTGTAACATGAGTTCGATTTGCTAAAAGAGGAATTGTGGGGATTCACGCTATATACGAACTAAGAGCGTTCGTGATCTTCGGACTAAGAGCGTCTGTGAGCATCGATTTTTACGAACTAAGAGCGTTCGTAGGCTACGGACTAAGAGCGTTCGTAAGCATAAAAAATTTGACCATATAAACGTCATTGGTTTCAATCCAGATCCAAAAATTTGGAAACTATCAACATAGACAGTGGTTATAACTTTTTCTCACTAGGCGTACTCAAGAGTAATTGTGATGTCTAGGAAAGGTTTGAACTGAGAAAACAGTTTTAAAAGTGAGCAACGCTCCACCAAAATCTCGCCTTACCTTATCTGGTCACAACCAAATTGGAATTACCAAACAGATTGAGTAACTACTACTTGTCTAAACTTGATTATCCTTTTTGGATTAGATTTAGAAACTTTGATGTAATCATTGACTTTCATTGAAATAAAGTGTCGTTTTTGATTCAAACTTTATTCATTCAAGTATGTTTCCCGGAGAGCTAGAATGCCTCGTGGATAGTGCTACTACGCACACCATACTTCGAAATAGGCAGTTATTTCTTGAGATGACACCTACTCGATCTTCAGTGACTATGATGGCAGAGTCATCTAAATTGATTCATGGTCAAGGACCAGCTCAATTCTTGTTGCCACATGGCACAATCATTAATGTCACTGAAGCTCTCTACGCTCCTAGGGCAGGAAGAACCTTATTGAGCTTCAAAGATATAAGAGCCAATGGTTTTCATGTGGAAACACATTGTGAGAATGGACAAGAGTTCCTTTGCATCACCTCTAATGACTACGGACATAAACGAGTATTAGAGAAACTTATGTGTCGATCTAGTGGGTTGTATGCAACTACTATTCGAATAATTGAATCCAATCATGTTATGAGAGATGATTTATGGGATTCTGACACATATAGGCTTTGACATGACCGTTTGGGACACCCAGGTCGTGATATGATGATCCGTATATTAAAAACTTCACACGGACATCCATTTTTCAAAACGAAAAGAAGTAAAAATCGGATTTTGGACACCGAAAGAGCACCTGCGCCTCACGGCGCCGTTCACCCCCAGAACCGGCCATCCTTGGCCGGCGCCGCCGTCCCCCTGCGGCCTCAAGGTGGCATTGACGCCACCAATGCTCTTTCTACTCCAAATTTTGCTTCTAAAGTCAATTGTGACTTCGTGGTTCAACCAAAATCCTCATTGGTTGTTTCTAAAGTGCATCATTCGTTCTGCAAAGCCTGCTCTTTAGCAAAATTAGGATCGAGACCATCCTATGCAAAGGACACTAAAGAAAATATACCATTCTTACAGAGAATCCAAGGTGATATTTGTGGACCTATTCAACCACCATGCGGACCATTTAGATATTTTATGGTGTTGGTTGATGCATCGACAGGCTGGTCACATGTCATGCTATTGTCCACAAGGAACACTGCATTTGCTAAACTCCTAGCACAAATAATTAAGTTAAGGGCTCACCACCCTGATCATCCTATTAAGTCTATCAAATTAGACAACGCTGGGGAGTTTACATAAATTTTTTTTGATGATTATTGCATGTCCATTGGGATCGAAGTTGAACATCCAGTTCCTCATGTTCACACCCAAAATGGTCTCGCAAAAGCCGCCATTAAACGATTACAAATGGTCGCTAGGGCATTGGTAATGCGCACCAATCTCCCTATTTCTGCTTGGGGCTATGCAATATTGCATGCAACTGTGCTTATTCGTCTGAGGCCCACTGCCACTCAACCCTTTTCTGCGTCCCAGATGGTCACTGGGTATGAGCCTGATGTCTCACACTTACGCATATTTGGATGTGCAGTCTATGTGCCTATTGCGCCTCCACAGCGCACCAAAATGGGTCCTCAACGACGATTAGGCGTTTACGTTGGATATGATTCTCCAACCATTGTCCGCTACATAGAACCCTTGACAGGCTATCTCTTTACCGCTAAATTTTTGGATTGTCACTTCGATGAGACAGTCTTCCCGTCGTTAGGGGGAGATAGGAACATAAATGTTCAACAGGAACGACAGGAATTGTTGTGGTCTATCCCCACTCTGTCTCATCTTGATCCCCGAACCGCACAGTCCGAAATTGAAGTGCGAAGAATTCTCGATCTTCAGAACGTAGCAGAATCGATGCCTGATGCGTTTTCTGATATCGCTAAAGTGACGAGATCACACATACCTGCTGCAAACGTGCCTGCAAGGATTGATGTCCCTAAAATTAGAGGACATGATGCCATCTCAAGGGCAACTGAGCATGGCGCCAACGTCCCCTATCATAGTGATGGTGACGTTGTGGCTAGGCCCATGGCTCCTGCCAGGAAGCGTGGGAGGCCTATAGGTTCGATGGATTCTCGCCCAAGAAAGAAAGTGAGTTTGGCACAAAATAATCCATTAATCATCGATGTAAATAATCCATCTCATGAGAATATTTTGGATTATGGTTATGTCCAAGAGACATCATTGGGGGACTCTCCAATGTCAGAACCAACTCCAGAGAATAGAGAGATCTCCATGAATTACACTAGTGTACATGAGATGATGGATAGAAATTCTATGGCTATTGATGATGCGTTTGCATATCATATTGCTAAAGGAATTATAGAATATGATGATATCGAACCTCGCTATGTTGAAGAATGTCAACGAAGAGCGGATTGGCCTAAATGGAAAGATGCGATCCAGGCTGAATTGGATTCACTAACAAAGAGACAGGTGTTTGGGCCTATAACGCAGACACCCCCTAATGTAAAACCTGTTGGCCATAAATGAGTCTTTGTTAGAAAGCGTAATGAGAAAAATGAGGTGGTAAGATATAAAGCCCGCCTTGTGGAGTAAGGTTTCTCACAATGCCCTGGAATCGACTACGAGGAGACATATTCTCCCGTAATGGACGTTATAACGTTCCGCTACCTTGTCAGTTTGGTAGTTTCCGAAAAACTTGACATGCAGCTTATGGATGTGGTTACAGCATATCTCTATGGGGATCTAGATTCAGAGATATATATGAAGGTTCCAGATGGACTTCAATTACCCAAATCAAGTGGCTCTAAACCACGGAGCGCGTTTTCAATAAGATTAAAACGCTCACTATATGGATTAAAACAATCCGGACGGATGTGGTATAACCGTCTAAGTGACTACTTGATTGGGAAGGGATATATTAACAATGAAATATGCCCATGCGTGTTCATTAAAAGAACAAGTTCTGAATTTGCAATCGTAGCAGTTTATGTCGATGACATGAACCTAATTGGAACTCTAGATGAGTTAAAGGAAACTGCTAAATACTTGAAATCCGAATTTGAGATGAAATATCTTGGGAAAACACGGTTTTGTCTCGGTTTAGAACCCGAGCACCGTAGTGATGGAATTTTGATCCATCAGTCTGCATATACTCAGAAAATTCTAAGGTGCTTTAATGAAGATAAAGCAAAGCCTGTGAGTACTCCCATGATTGGTCGTAGTCTTGAGCCCGGAAAAGATCCGTTTTGTCCAAAGGATGAGGACGAAGAATCATTAGAGGCCGAAGTGCCCTACTTAAGTGCAATAGGCGCATTATTGTACTTAGCTCAATGTACAAGACCGGACATCTCATTCGCAGTGAACTTGTTAGCTAGACATAGCTCTGCGCCAACACGCCGCCATTGGATTGGTGTAAAGACAATCTTTCGATACCTTAGAGGTACGATTGATATGGGCCTATTCTATCCCTACAGAGAGAAAATGAATGACGGAATTTCGGGATCGGACCCCAAAAGGCAAAAAGCCACCGTCTAAGAGTTGACCGTCGGCCATGTTGCCGCCGTCGTCCATGGTGGCCGGCGTCTCCCTACTCCCCTCCATCAAAACGACAATGATGTTTTGATGGGTTTTGCTGATGTAGGGTACCTCTCTGACCCTCACAAAGGTCGCTCCCAAATGGGTTATGTCTTTACCATGGGAAGCACTGCGATATCTTGGAGGTCTACAAAACAGACCCTTGTTGCTACTTCCTTAAATCATGCAAAGATTATTGCTCTACATGAAGCCGTACGTGAATGTATATGGCTAAGGTCTGTAATTAGACATATTCAAGGAAGTTGTGGTTTGAAGTCTACCACAGATGAACCTACATGCATTTATGAGGATAATGCAGCTTGTATTGAACAAATGAAGTTAGGTTTCATCAAGGGCGACAACACCAAGCATATATCGCCTAAGTTCTTTTACAATCAGCAACAACAATCACTTCTAAAGATTGAAGTGAATCAAATCCGATCAGAGGATAATGTAGCGGACTTATTCACTAAGTCGTTACCTAAATCCACATTCGAGAAACATGTGAAGAGCATCGGATTGAGAAAGTTATCCGAACTCCCACGATTGTAGCAATCAGGGGGAGATATCGACATCAGGGGGAGTTATGATGTCTACATGTTCGATCTCGAAGAGTAGAGGACGTGTTGTACTCTTTTTCTCCTCTGAGAGTATTTTTGTCCCACAGGGTTTTTCACTTGAGCAAGGTTTTTAACAAGGCAACGGATGAAGCGTCACCACCAAGTTTGAGCGGCACAAGGGTGAGTGTTGAAGGAAAATCGACTTAGTGTGCCTTATCAAACTAGGAATAGTTTCATGGTTGTAATAGGAGAGAATGTTCTAGAATTCCTAGTCCTACTCGGATTAGTTTTCCTTGTAACATTAGAACATGTACTTTGTAATCCCTATATATAGGGCTCCTATTCTCAATAATGAAAACACAATTCTCTCATCAATCTCTCTCAAATTCTATTATCCTTAAACAACCTTCATGTGCTGATAGAGTCATTGTCTTGTTCTCTTGCATGTTCCATAGCTCCAAAGACTGCAGTCCTCAGATAGAAGAACACATTTTATGAGTTTCCAATTTAAAATGTAAAAGAAAAAATACAAAGGACTTGGAACAGTGCAAACTTGACTTGCCTAGCTGGTAACAACCAATGACCAGCACTGAAGTATATGTTGGCCAACACCTAGCCCTAGTCCTAAGGGTAGAGAGAAGCTTAATTTTTACTTTTCTAAATTTTGCTTTTGCTCACATACAATGACTGGATTTTTACACTGAATTAAGGAGATTTCTAAAGCACCAGAATTGAGTACATTGGCAAAGAAAATCCCATCTAAAGTTTGATTTGTGTTAGAATACTAAGCATAGCATTGTAAGCTTCAGTGTAACAAAGAATGATATTAGATTTCCTAATTGTTCTACAGATTATGAATAGAGGAAGTATCTGAAAGTGTCATCTTGATTGATTGTTATGAACCATCTTACTAAAAAACAAAAAGCAGATATTTAGAAACTATAGATTGCCGGTATATTTTTAATCATAACCTTCCTCATAAACAAAAAAAAAAATAAAAGGAAGGGAAGAAGGCAGTGTTATAGAAGAGAATGGATACCATAATAGTTTGGAATCTGCTTTTAAAGGAAGAAAATCCCATGAACAACATAAAAGCAAAACCTCTTTAGTGCCATAATCCGCATCCAGAGCTCCGTAACCTCAAAAAGGTACATGAGTGTACACCAAACACAAGTGGTACCCAGATCAGGACCCCCCCCCCCCCCCCCCCCTCCTCTTTGATCCCGCCACGTGTACATTACACTACAAACCAAAACTCTCCAAAGTCCTTGTGACACGGACTCAGATTCTATCATTCTGGGAACTCTCAGAGATCGATCTCGATCGATCATCATCCAAGAATTGAAGTTTTAAGTCCCTGTGATACCCATAATGCATCCCCTTAATGCAGTCATGATGACCCGGATGCTGGTTCGGAACAACAACAACCCCGGTCTGGAATCCGAGGGCATAGCCTTCGCATCCATTTGGTGGTTTGTCTATATCGGCTTGTCGTGTTTCTTGGTCCTCTTCGCCGGAATAATGTCAGGCTTAACTTTAGGACTCATGTCCCTCGGCCTCGTCGACCTCGAGATTCTACAGCGAAGTGGTACTCCCACCGAGAAGAAGCAAGCAGGTTCGGTTTTTTTTTTTTTTTTTTGTGCTCTGAATTGATCGGAAATAGATAAAGTTTTGTTCTTGGTGGTTAAATTTCTGTTATTTCTGTTGCAGCGACTATACTTCCGGTGGTTCAGAAGCAGCATCAGCTGCTTGTCACTTTGCTTCTGTGTAATGCTGGAGCTATGGAAGTGAGTATTTTGATTATTTTTGATTGTGCAAAAGTTATATTGGGTTTTGAAATAGGGTGAGAATTGCTTTGAACTATTTCAATTTGCAATCTGCAGGCGCTTCCTATATATTTGGACAAGCTTTTCAATCAGTATGTTGCTATAATTCTTTCTGTGACATTTGTGCTGTTTTTTGGAGAGGTGAGTTTTTTTTTTTGGGTGATTTGGCATTGTGGTTTTAACCTTTTATGCTGGTTTATGATTGGGGCGAATCGGAATTTTGATTTGGTGGCTGTTTTATTCTGGCAGGTTATTCCACAAGCAATATGCACTAGATATGGACTGGCTGTGGGTTCCAACTTTGTATGGCTTGTCCGAATTTTGATGATTATTTGCTACCCAATTGCTTATCCAATTGGAAAGGTATATTCTTTGATGAGGAATTGAAAATGTTTCTCTCCTTATTATGCACTTTGTCTTTTAGATTTTTGATAAATTTATATTGCTGATACTGTTTGATTTGACATGTAATTGCTGATACTAAGAAGTTTTATGTTTCCAGATCTTGGATTGTGTTCTGGGACATAATGAAGCATTATTTAGGCGAGCTCAGTTAAAAGCCCTCGTTTCCATCCACAGCAAGGAGGTGAAGTGAATTCCATTTACAACAGTTTATAAGGATTAAGGAATCTAACTAGTGTCATATAAGAAAATTTCCTTGATTTTCTGTTCAAAAAATTTCATTTGTTACTTTCCATATATAGGAGGGCAAAGGCGGTGAACTTACACATGATGAGACAACAATAATTAGTGGAGCACTGGACTTAACTGAAAAGGTACAATATAAATGAAATTGGTATGTTCTTTTGGATGTTTAGTTTTCTTCTTTTTGTATCAATGTGCAGTTTCAGACCATTCAATGGCATAAAAAATGAATAATATTGGCCACTATATTTTGAATTTTAAGGCAGTATTTTTACGTAGTTTCTAATTTAAGTATTTTGCATTTGGATCCTGTTAAGTTACTAAAGGTAAACTTAACTCCGATCTTTCTTTTGAGTGGGGCATACGTTTCAAATAGTAGTTCATATCTTGTATACATTTTAAAGGGCACCTGGATACTAATTTACTTAATTGAGTTTGAACATTTAATCACTACTTTTGAAAATGTGGTTTTAAGTAGTTCATACTTCATAGTGCGTGAGTATAATCTCTGTCAGTAGCTTACTCTATTACATGACATTTGTATATGTTATTCCTGCTCCTATGTATTTAATTCTAATAAGTCAGTCAAATGCATCCTATTTTTGATTTTGATTTTGTTTTCATTTGTCAACAGACTGCTGAGGAGGCTATGACACCTATTGAATCAACCTTCTCCTTAGATGTCAATTCAAAGTTGGACTGGTAAGTTCCCCTTCTCAATCAACTATCTCACTGACTCTGATAAGAATCACATCACCATTATCTAAAATAAGGGTAGTCTAGTTAATAAGTCAACCTTCAACATTTGGTAGAAGGTTTAATGATGCTTTTTAGTATTTCAGAAACATAACCAGTCAATTAGTTGGCATTATTCACTTGCATTTTACATTCAATCTGTCAGTTTCTACTAGAATAATTGACTCAATAGGCTCCTTTATACAACATTCTAGACTTTTTATGAGGTCTTTCTTTTAGTTTTAGTAAATTGGTTTTAGCATAAGTTGTAGAACAGATTGTGTGTTATCTGATTACATTTATATTATTCTCTAATTAATAACGCAGGGAAGCAATGGGGAAAGTTCTTGCTCGGGGACATAGTCGAGTTCCTGTCTATTCTGGGAATTCAAGGAATATTATTGGACTTCTCCTGGTGAGTGTTAGAACTTAGATCTTTAGGAGTTTCGAATTTATGTATCCATTCTAGATACTAAACACACTAAACTGTAATTGATATTTCTCATGATTTAACCCTCTTCTCCACTTTCTTTTCTGGATCAGGTGAAAAGTCTTCTCACCGTACGACCCGAAACAGAGACTCCTGTCAGTGCTGTTTCCATCCGTAGAATCCCAAGGTGTGCTTCAACATCTTTAAATACTTTTTTTCAATTCTAATACCAAGTGTGAAATATCGGGTGTTCATTTGTGGGTCATATTCTCAGAGTTCCCGCAGATATGCCACTGTATGATATATTGAATGAGTTTCAAAAGGGCAGCAGTCATATGGCTGCTGTGGTAAAGGCCAGAGGGAAAAGTAAGGCTCATCCACCCACGATTGACGGAGAAAATAATGAAGGAAACAAAATTGCTGGCATGGACTCCCAACTGACTACTCCATTGCTATCCAAGCAGGATGGAAAGCCAGACCATGTTGTTGTTGACGTACCCAAGATACCAAAGCCCACTAGTATGAAAAAGGAAGCACTCTCACACTACAATGTTGGAGAAACAATTGGCCCCCCTTCGTCAGAGGACATTGAGGATGGTGAAGTCATTGGTATCATCACCCTGGAAGATGTATTTGAAGAACTCCTGCAGGTAAAATACATGCAATTAATATTTCTTCCTTTCAGCTTATGAATTTATTCAATTTGCATCAGACTTCATAATAAGTGATGATTTTCTTGATAAATACAGGAGGAGATTGTCGATGAAACGGATGAATATGTTGATGTACATAAAAGGTATTGTAGAGCGACACCTGTTGTCAGTTGGCTTATATTGTTTATGGGAGTTATATAAAGTCGATTAATCTTCTTCTTCTTTGCAGAATACGCGTTGCTGCAGCTGCAGCTGCTTCATCAGTGGCGCGAGCTCCATCACTGCGGAGGTTAAATGTCAACAAGGGACCAGTGAGTGAACACAACAAATTAGCCATATCCAGTGTGTGATATTGATTGATCTGCATAGTAACAACATCTGCGTAGAGTTATGCTTCCATGCAGGCTGTTGGGAATGAAAAACTTGCATTATATGAGATTTTTATAGCCATCTCACTCATGTCATGCAATGCCTAGTTTGACCATTGTAGTAACGCATGCCTGCTTGGAACAATATTTCCTTTTTAGGGAACTCAATAGTTGATGCAGATATAGGCTAATATAACAACTCGATTTACTGATAGTGTTTCCACTTTGTGTCTGACTTTTATCCTCATTTGAATGTTTGTTTGCTTATTCTGGATTTTGACTCTTAGACGATGGTATGAGCAATGGGACGGCTGTTGCTATGTCATTCAACTTGTAACACTTTTAATGCTCAAGTTACTCTCTAGTGTTTGATGCATTGACAATGTTTGCTCTTCTTGTTGTGATGACCTAGGGAGCCCAAACTAAGCAAGTAACCCCGAAGAAATCTACTGATGAATTGGCTGCAAGGCCACACGGGACTTTTTCTGATGGAAACAAGAGATGATTATTCCATTTCATTTCTCATATTCTGATCCGGGGAAGTGCTTTGCCTTGCATCCAGAAAAAAAAGTCTTTTTTTTTTGTTGTCTCTGGTTTTGGGGGTCCTGGAATTTTGAGATATGTGGGCTTTTACATAGATATGCAGGGTGTAATGGTGTATGAAACGTTCAGTAACTTGCTCAGCAGTAACGCTTATTTGTTATTTTGAACTCTTTTTGGTTCGTTTATATGTTAGGTTCGAGGTGCCTCTTAAGCTGGCACTATCTTTTTGTCGTGAAAAAAAACAGTATCCGGAAAATAGTCAGTAAGTTCTGTTACCCAACCAAAGACATAATATACAAGGTGCCTACGCGGACCTTTTTATTGAATATTGAATTGCAAGGATTACAACAGTTGAAGCTAGAGCTCATACTAAACTTACTGTTATCCCAGAGTTCATACTATACAATGTCCCTATACAAGGTTTTCTTTTGTTAATTTTTTATATTGAATATCAAACATTCAAATGTAAGCGTTACAGTCGTTGAAGCCAGAGCTCATATTACTATGTCTATTCAAATAGGTTTGTTCATCTCCAATCTAAGCAGGAAATTTTTACCCAGCCCAGCCTATTGATGCTAAAACAACCTCTACACTTGAACGGTCCTTACATTGATGTACACAAACTCTTTTGGCATTCAACTTGCAATTCGAAGAAATTGAGTAACTGAAAAAACCCTGCATTCCCTTTAGATAATTTCATTACTTATCCATGGTTAGAGGACACGTACATCAGATATTGTCTTATACCAAAATTATAAATAGCACAAGCCGCCAAGCGAAAGATAGGTGACTCTCATTGTTAACACATACGCTCCATTATTGAGCCTAAAACAAAGAAAATAAATCCTCACTACTAACCTCTCTTTGAACAGTAACCTAGTCACCTAGAGACCTCAATTGGGGTACAACTAGAAGAACCAGAAAGAAAAAAGAAAAAGAAAGAAGCCTTGTCTACTACTCCTATGTTACATGGGATCTTTTCACGAAGCTTCTTCTTAACCTTTCCATCCGATCTAAAAGAGAATTCAGTAGCCAAGCACATATATTTCATTTGCTTGCCTCAACATAGTCATTCAGATTCCATCAAATATCTGCAGCACACATATATAGTCGCTTCTCTGTCACTCATCCCGGCACAGAAGTATGACGGTGCATCTCCACATGATATAAAGCTTTGTCCGCTGCTCCCTCATTACCCTTGCGCATTTACCCCACGATCGGAGCCTCAGGGCTCTAACAGAAGACATTCTTCCCTTCATGCTACAGACAGCTGCAGGACTATACTCCAGTACTGGCTGCTGATATACTAGTACTTCGGCAGATATGCATTTCTCAAGGAAACTTGAATTGAGCTACCAGCTTTTATTGACAGCCCTCAAAAAGATCCGAGGAGGAAATGCAACGTGAGTCACTAGTGTCGGCCATCCATCGACTGGGTTTACATGGAGTCAAAAATGACAAAGCAGACAACACACACCTGGAAAAGGACTACTCATGACTGGTACTAGATTTTATCCTAATCTCAATGGCCAATCCTGTCTGCATTGTTTGTCTCACTGTATGAAGGTTAGTATGACAATTTTCAACGCATGCTGCCGAATTTAAATACGAGATATATAAACTGTTTTAGAAAATATAGCGTAGGTCTGAGTAAGTACATGTATGAATAATTCATCTTTTGATACTAAACATTGTGGAACGTGCTTGAACTTGTGGAATTGATGTGAAGACAATGCTGATTTATATTGATTCTTTTGGAGCTGTAGCGGGTTGTCATGCTCTTCTGCGGTTTGAACAACATTCGGAAAACATCTATGTTCCCTAATGGTTCACATAGGCTAGCCCCTTAAGCTTTTATTGATTATATCTGTAGCTAGTGTTTGGTAGAAAATTAGAAATCATGATGCAGCTAGTATTTGTTATCTTGACCATAGATGGCCTTCAATTTGATCAAGTCTATGACTCTCAATCTATTTTTGAAGTATTAATATGTAGTTTATGTAGTCTAATCGAGTTTAGGTTTACTCATGTACCATGCCAATTAATTTTCAGCAAGGCTTTAGTTATTACTGATTCTGATTCAGGCATATCGGTTTGTATTTCTCCACGTCTATCTGCTGTTACACATGTACTAAGCACTTGGTTTTGTCGCAGAACTTGTAGACCTAGTGATACAGAACTTTTTTCTCTGATGTCTCACCCATCTTTTCCACTTGACTACTCTCCCACCCATGTTTCCCATATGTGACTATTCTCTATTAGTACTTTCTCTATTGGCATTTTGCAAGCCAGATGATATCCACATATAGAGTAGTTTACTTCCACCTTTCAATGCTTAGTCGTAAGGTCCACTTGTATCTTCAGAACCCCTGAATGTCATACACTAACTCGATTTCCATCTCCTAAATGCAAGATAATAAAAATGTGTCAATAATTTTTTTTTTTTTCTTTTTCTCAACAAACATGAATAAAGTTCATCATATAATAGTATCTGGGCAGCAGTACTAGTTCATATGATAGTTTCTTTTGCTGCCTCTGTTTAATTGGGAGGAAATCAATGTATCTCATCCCAGAGATAATTGGATCTGATCAGATTTGGCATATATGTGTCTGGCTATTCTAGGAAGTTGTCTTCATCACATTCATTGCAGATCCTGTTACTAAAAGTAGTTCCAATCACAAAACAGAAACAGCTCTAAGTTCCCTCAATCATTTTTGTACTTTTTTGTGTGTTTTGGATATGTTTATGTTCGAAAAAAAATCAGAGAACCAAGCATGAACTCTGTGCTCTGAAGTGTGTGTTTGTTGGAGTATATGATGCTAGTCTTACTGATAATGTTGTTATTACCCCCCACTCAAAAGCTATATGGTACTTGGATGTCACCTTTGTGAAAGGTGAGTTCTAGTTTTGTAAGTATATTGGGTAATTTCCATTCAACACACGTTTTCCCAAGGCTACTAGGAGAGCTGAGTATATTGGGAATATTTCTCTCCCTCTTTTCCGGTGGTCCTTGAAGATTGGAAGATCAAATCAGAAAGCAGATATCAAAACTCACTGTTCTTAGGGTAAATGTAATTTGCATTCCATATTAATCTGCATGTGTGTGATTGGATCTGATTTAACATACAGTTTGTTAAAATGATTTCGAAATCTGATTTGCATTAAAATGTTTTAAACTTCATATCGAATAAAAGATCATGATTGATTGTGTAGCAAAGATCTTGTTTAACAAACTTTCCTTATCTCATTCCATGAGTAAAGGTTTTGATTAAGGGGGAGTCTTGTTTCCCTATAAAAGGTGTTGAAACTAGTTTTCATTGTTGAGAGTTTTTTTTTGAGATCTAAGTATTGTCCATTTGTGTGTTGCATAAGTTTCACAAATTGTTTTCTGCAAAAACTCTCTTTGATAATTATTCACATTCTTTGCCTACTGTATTCATTTTATACATCAATCTAAAGATCAGTGAGTCATTGATACAAGGAAAGAAGTGGAAGATCGGTTCATCTAGATATTGAGATACTTGTGTTGAGTAGAGATATATCAGTTGTAAATCAAGTTAGCTGTGTTGCTAGTGAATGTGATTGTGATAAACATCACTACTTGTATTCTATAAACTTATTGATTCATAGTGAATTTGTTTCTCGTGTTGGCTACGTTACAAGCCACGCAGTGAAGTTTCCTTAGTGGTGAGGTTTACACTGCGTTAGCAATTGTTGTGTTCTCTTTGAGTGTGTTACATATTCGCAAAGCAGTTTTTGTCATTTATATATATCAACATACTGTTCTATCTGGTATTTTCAATTGGCATCAGAGAGGGCTCTAGAATTTTCTAGTAGATCGCAGGGACGATGGAACACTCTCGAGATAGAGCTGCTGGTGGATCTGTTAACAGTCCTCCATGGTTTAATGGAGGTTGTGAAAAGTATACTCAATGGAAGATATACATGAAATCAAACCTATATGCACAAGATGAGCATGTATGGAATATTGTTGAAAATGGCTGGAAGGTACCTGTGGTTCCAGCTAAAGGTGAGAGTTCATCTACTGCCATTCCTAAACCAAGGAAGGATTGGACTGAAGAGGAAGTACATGATCTTCAAGCTGACTTCAAAGCCAAGAACAACATATTTACTGCTCTCTCTGAACGTGAGAAGCTAAGGATCAGTCATTGTGACACTGCAAAGCAGGCTTGGGATTTGCTACAAACTACATATGAAGGTAACAAAAAGGTACGAGCACAAAAACTGCAAGGTTTGATTTATGAATTTGAAACTATGACTATGAGAGATGATGAAACCGTGGATAACTTTCATGGTAGAATTTTAAAAATTACTGGTCAGTGTCGTAGTCTGGGTGCTCTGTTTGATGAAGATAAGGTTGTTAAGAAAATTCTTAGGGCCTTGCCTGAAAAGTTTCATTCTAAGGTCACTGGCATTGAGGACTCTTTTGACATTGATGACTATCCTCTGGATGAACTTATTGGAAATCTAAAAACTTATGAGCTAAGACTAAAACCTGAAAAGAAATCTACGGGTGTAGCCTTCAAGGCTGTGAAAGTAACAGAAGAGGAAGATGAACCAATGGATCTTGCTCTTTTGACTAAAGAGTTCAAAAAGTTTCTTAAAAGCAAAACCTCTTCTAGGAATTCCAATGCTCACAGGAAAAACTCCTTTAATAGTGGTAGTAGTGATAACAATGCTAAGAGCGGGAAAGGGAATTTTAAGGGAAATAATTATGGTAAAACAAAATGCTATGAATGTGGTGGCTATGGCCATATTTCTACTGATTGTGGTAACATGAAGCATGGAAATAGCAACAACAAATCTCTTCTCTCGACGTGGAGTGATGATGAGACTCAAGGGGTTGAAAATGTAGCTTTTGTGTCATCTCTCTCACTTGAATCAGATAGTGATGAAAGCTTCTCAGATGATGAGACTACAGTCCGCTGCAAACAACTCTATAAGGCATCGAAAGCTACATTGATCAAGAATCCAAATTTGGAAGAAGAGATTCAGATCTTAAAAGTTGAGAAAAATAAGTTGGAGCTTATGTGGAAGAGTTCTCAGACCGCATGGGAACAAGAAAGAACCAAGTTCACTGACGAGTTACGC
The DNA here is from genome assembly GCF_958449725.1 of Rosa rugosa. Classification (NCBI taxonomy): domain Eukaryota; kingdom Viridiplantae; phylum Streptophyta; class Magnoliopsida; order Rosales; family Rosaceae; genus Rosa; species Rosa rugosa. Next base: position 20,700,802 of record NC_084824.1, on the reverse strand, counting down.
AACTCACAAGGTGACAAAAGTTCACTGACTTGGAAGACAGAATGTGCCGAGCTAAAAAACAAGAGCAAAATGCTGGAACTTGAGGTAAAAGGACAACATGCTTTGAACTTAAACCTGTTAACTGAAAATGAATCATTGCAGGTAGAACTAAAGTCCACTCAAGAAAAGTTCACAAAGTTTGAGATACGCTCTGGAGCTGCATCCAAATTATTTGGTTCAGGAAAAGCCTATCATGATACCTCTGGACTTGGCTATTCTGGAGAAAGTTCCAAAAGTACACGATTTGTGAAGGAGATGAATCTAGTTGTGGAGAAGAGTGACTTGTTCATTGAGGTCATCAAGGAAACTAACACAGGGCCAAAGAAAAAGGGTGATAATCAACCTAAACATCATCAGAATGTCAAACAGGTAAAGATTGACCAAGGGACATTAACTGGTCAAAGCAGGTACTCAAGATCTAAGTCTTTCATTCCTACATGCGTGTCATTACTGTCGTAAATTGGGACATATTAGACCTAGATGTAATGAGAGACTTACAACACCTCTATTTGTTGAAGAAAAGCTGTCTGTAGAATCTTTACATTGTGAACTTAAAGAGCAGAAGGTGCTTACTATTAATAAATTAGCTGATTTGATCACTAAGGTAAACATGCAAACTAAAACAAGTAAACCTGTATGGATTAGAAAAGATTTGAATAATCACCTTCTTGCTCGCACAGATTCCTCTGATTCACTTAACTCTATTGATGCTACTTGTCTCATGGCATGTGTAAGTACAGATAACACACCATCACACATTGAGGCAACCTGCCTGGTAGCACTCACTGCCTTGGCAGACAAGCGAAGGAACTTCTGGTATGTCGACAATGGATGTTCCAGACACATGACTGGAGACAAGGGTTGGTTCTCTTCATTTCAGGATGAATGTACTACAGGTTCAGTTACGTTTGGTGATGGAAGGAAAGCTAAGATTCTTGCACGAGGCACTGTTAATACTCTTGGAGTACCTAATTTCAAGAATGTTCTGTATGTTGAAGGTCTAACTGCTAATTTAATCAGTGTCAGTCATTTGGCAGATGATTATAAGGATGTTTGGTTCAACAAACAAACATGTGTGGTTCTCAATCAAAAGGGCGAAAGTATTATGGGAGGTAAGAGATCATTTGATAACTGTTATCGATCACATTCAAGCTAATGAATCTTTGAAATATGGCACAGAAGGTTGGGACATGTGAACTATCAGGACTTGCTCAAGCTATCCACTAAACAATGTGTTAGAGGATTGCCAACTCTGAATGGCAAGACTGACAAGGTCTGTGGAGAATGCAAAGTTGGGAAACAAACCAAGGCTCCACACAAGGTGGTAAATTCTGCAACTACCACACAAGTTTTGGAGTTGCTACATATGGATCTCATGGGACCAGCTCAAACTAAGAGCATTGGAGGTAAAAAATACATGTTGGTACGTAGTAGTCGATGATTTTTCCAGGTATACTTGGGTTAATATTTTAAAAGACAAAGCTGAAACTTTTGAATCTTTTAAAGGATTAAGTCAGAGAATGATAATGGAAAAACAGTCATCTAATATTTGCATGGTAAGAGTAAGGTCTGATAATGGCACTGAGTTCAAAAATGCTGCTTTTGCTAACTATTTCCATGAGCTAGGTGTTTCTCATGAGTTTTCAGTTCCCATTACTCCACAGCATAATGGAATAGTTGAAAGGAAAAATAGAGTGCTACTGGACATGGCTAGAGTAATGCAACATGCTGCAGGCCTAAGCACAAATTTTTGGGCTGAAGCAATCAGTACTGCATGCTACACCATCAGCAGAGTCTTTTTGAGACCTGGAGCTGAACAAACAGCTTCTGAGCTATGGAAAGGTAAGAAACCAAATGTAGGGCACTTTCATGTGTTTGGAAGCCCTTGTTACATTTTAAGAGATCGAGAGCAACTTGGAAAATTTGATGCAAGAAGTGATGATCGATGGTATTTTTCTTGGATATTCTGTCAATAGTCGAGCTTATAGGGTTTATAACAAACGAACTAGGATTGTTATGGAATCTATTAATGTGTCTATTGATGATCATTATATTAGATAGGAGGATGTTTATGCAGATGCATCATCATCTTCAAGTTCAGTTTCACAAGACACACCAACAAGTGCTAAAGAAGAAGAAAACGTTGACAGCATCTTGGAGCCAGCTCCACAGATGAGAAGAGGCTTCAAACAAGTTCAGAAGGATTACTCTAGTCGAGATATCATTGGGAAATATCAGATGGCCTAAAAACTAGAAGTCAAGCTACTGCATAAGTAAGTCAGGATGAGGTAAGTCAAGACAATGTATTAATTGCTTAGTTTTATCACTGAAAATCTGATAAATATGAATGTCATATCCCAGTTTGGTTTTGTGTCACTGGTTGAACCAAAAAAATGTTAAGGAAGCCTTGTTGAACGATCACTAGATTAGTGCTATGCATGAAGAATTGAATCAATTTACTAAAAATGATGTGTGGTACTTAGTACCTAGACCTAGTAGTTGCAATGTCATAGGAACTAAGTGGATTTTCAGAAACAAAAGTGATGAAAAAGGGAATGTAATTAGAAACAAAGCTAGGTTGGTGGCTCTGGGTTACTCACAAGTTGAAGGTCTTGATTTTGATGAAACATTTGCTCCTGTGGCTAGATTGGAATATGTGAGATTATTATTGTCTGTTGCTTGTCATCTCAGGTTCAAACTGTTTCAAATGGATGTCAAAACTGCTTTCTTAAATGGGATTTTACAGGAGGAAGTTTATGTGGAACAACCTCATGGTTTTAAAGATCCACATAACTTAGATCATGTTTATAGACTCAAGAAAGCTTTGTATGGACTAAAACAGGCTCCTCGAGCCTGGTATGAGAGGCTTTCCACTCATCTCGTGGGCAAAGGTTATTCTAGGGGATCAGTTGATAAAACTTTATTTGTAAAACAACTAACAAATGACATTATCATTGCACAAGTGTATGTTGATGACATTGTTTTTGGTTCTACATCTAAGTATCTTGTCAACGAATTTCAATCAGTCATGGAAAGTGAATTTGAAATGAGTATGTGTGGTGAGCTAACTTTCTTCCTTGGATTGCAAGTAAAGCAACTTACCACAGGCCTGTTTCTCTCTCAAAAAAAATTTGCTGAGAACTTGATCAAGAAATTTGGTCTTGAGTCAAAGAAAGTGGTGAACAACCCCATGAGCACCACTATAAAGCTTGGTGAAGACAAGGATGGCAAGTCTGTTGATCCTACCCTCTATAGAAGCATGATTGGCAGTTTATTGTATCTTACTGCTAGTCGACCTAATATCTCTTATAGTGTTGTAGTTTGTGCACGATTTCAAGCCAATCCAAAAGAATCCCACCTGGAAGCTGTTAGACGAATTCTTCGATACATCTCAGGTACAGTTTCTTGTGGTATTTTCTATACCTTTGATACTAATGTGGACATTGCAGGCTACTCAGATGCTGATTGGGGAGGCAACCTTAAGGATAGAAATAGCACCTCAGGAGGATGTTTCTTTGTTGGAAAAAATTTGGTTGCATGGCATAGCAAAAAGCAAAATTGCATCTCTCTCTCGACTGTTGAAGCTGAGTATGTGGCAGCTGGGAGTTGCTGTACACAAATGCTATGGATGAAACAAATGCTCATGGACTATGGTATTTCCCAAGGTAAGTTATCTATCTTTTGTGACAATACTAGTGCCATAAATATCACCAAGAATCCAGTTCAACACTCCAGAACTAAGCACATTGATCTCAGATATCACTTCATTAGAGATTTGGTTGAGCAGAAAATTCTTCAATTGAGCTTTGTCCCCACTGACAGTCAGCTAGCTGATCTTTTCACTAAGCCTCTAGACACAGCTAGGTTTGAATTGTTGAGGAATGCCATTGGAATATGCTATAAGTATTAGGGTAGCATTGCCTATGTCCATATTTCAGTGAGAAAATTGTGAACTTAGTGTACTTTGCCCACTGTCATTAAAGGTTGCACATATTTTCGGTGTCATGGTCTTCATACCATGTCTTATTCTGGACATTGATTGTATACTCTCTTTTAGTCTCCAAATCAGTCAGCCTCATTTTTCACTTTCACTCATAGTTGTACGTGGTGGCATGTTATTTGTCTCGAGAGCTGAACATGTAGGTGAAGTAGGCGAACTGACTCTTCCAATCCGACCTTTCCCTCAATTGACAGTTGCTTAATGTCCTTATTCTCAAAGTAGTCAGGTCCTGGTTGTGGTGAACTTTCCAGGGCTTGCAAGAAACGAGAATGGATAATCACTTTACCTCCTCTCCAAGTAATCAGATCCTGGTTGTGGTGAACTTTCCAGGGTTTGTAACAAAACGAGATGGTTAGGTGCAATAAGGACACACAATGTGTAAAATAAGGGAAGCAACTCGAGACACCTTTCGTCGAGCATCCTTGTTATGTTTAGTACCCTAAGATCGTCTGATCTGGGAGTTGCTAAGATGTGTCTCGCTACATGAGTTCATGCTGTTCCTAATGACAAAATATCAAATGCCTCTGATTATGTTACTTTAATTGTTTGGGAACAATGTTTCCCATCTCTCTTAGGAAATCTCCGGTGCGACGTCCAAGTCTTCAGTTCTCTTACTTTACTTCACCTATCTCTCTCTACACATGTGTCTAAGCCCCATGTACGATTTATGCTCACATCTGTCATAGGGTGTATGATTGACTCTTGAGTATCAATCCTCTTTGTTGATAGAATACATCATGGTTGCATATCTTAACTGATGTATGTGTCTTTCTTTTCTTGTTATGTGCCTCTCTGTACTTAGACTATGCTATATTTTCTCACTGAAGTTATGACATACTCCTATGCTCCTAGATTCTTTCTTTTGTTGCCACCTGTTTCTTTTTACAATATTCTCTGACACGGCAAGATTTTAGGGGGAGATTTCAATTTGCATGTGTTTATCTTGGAACATTAACTTGTCATAACTCCTCTCTTTCTTGGAGAAGCTATGTTGAAGCAGCGTGTCTTTTGGTTTTCTCCCTTTCCCTGTGTTCTATTTAAAGACCATCTTGTCTTCCTCAAATTTCACTAGGGTTTCTCTCAGTGTGCAGATTATATCTCACCTTTATCCCCACCATGGTCCGCACCAAGATCACCACCTGCATTGGCACCAATCAGCGCAGTACTTCTCCTCTTTCTTTGGAGGAGGAAGGCCGTCAGGCAACTGCTCGAGCTGGCATCTTGCATCCTGGGGACCCCCGTCCCTCTCGTGACCGTAGCCGGAGTCCTCCTCCTCTTCCTCGTCGCTCTCCTCAGCTGCATGTCGGTGCATCCTCCTCCTCTCACCCTGCTAGAGCTCCTTGGCCTCCGGCCACCCTAGAAGGTCTTGCTGCATCATTGAAGACATGCGCTCTGCTCTCCGTGATGACATTATGGTGGCTGATTGGCGAGTCACCTGTCTCGTCGACTATGTCGCTGACATGAACTTCTCGCTGGTTCACTGCCACACCGCGCTGAACAACCTTGCTATGGAGGTCCAGAACATGCAAAGCCACCCCCTAGGGTTTCCTCGGAGGGAGACTGTGACAAGGAAGGCGGCTCCGGCCCCCAGCGCCCCTGCAAGAGGTGATCCAGGACCCTCTACGATGGCTGCTCGAGAGGTGGCTACGCAGGCTGACTGTGATGATAGCGATGACTCAATCGACAGTGAGGAGTTTCATGACCGGGTTACCAAGCTGATGGAGGAGTTTGAGGAGCCTTCCCATTCAAAGGGGGAGAAGTAAATTTTTTTTTTAATCTTTTAATTTATTTTTCTTCTTTTGCATTTTAACTTTCTTTGGACAATCCCTTTATTTTGGTTTGGTTTGTAAGTGCATAAGCACAGACTGCTTGGATGCTTATCTTGTTGAATGTTATTTATCTTGGTTTTAATTCTTACTTGGATCTGGGAAAAGGATGGAAACTGATTCCTTTGATCCAAGTAAAACTTCTAGGTATAAATATTGGAATTTGTATATGATTAGTGTTTGTTTATTTGTGAGGACTGACCTGCAGGATGCAAAGGGAAAAATTTGTGTGTTGAATGGGAATGCCCAAAGGGGGAGATAGTAAATATATTGGGTAATTTCCATTTAACACACGTTTTCCCAAGGCTACTAGGAGAGCTGAGTATATTGGGAATACTTCGACTACTAAAAAAAATTGCTTTTGCGACGCCTATTTTGCGACGGCAAATTGGGCTTTTGCGACGGAAAAAACTTTTCGCGACGGAAAATTGAGCCTTTTGCGACGGAAATGTTGGCGTTGCAATAGGTGGCGTCACAAAATCCATTTGTGTCGGTAAAATGCCGTCGCAAAAAGTATTTGCGACGGAAAACTGTGGCCGTCGCAATGACTAAACTATTTGCGACAGATACTTTGCCGTCGCAAAAAGATATTTCATTTTAAAAAAAAATTAGGGTGAATTTGTTGCGACGGATACTTTGCCGTCGCAAAAGAATATTTCATTTATACAAAAAAAAAAAATGGTGTGAATTGCACACCAAAGCTAGTACCATCTGCAGCAAATATCATAAATTGAAAAATATTATGAAACCCATCATCTATAACCAACCAACAATCACAATTCTAAGACCAACCAAAGGTTGTTAAAAAACAAAGATCAGCCAAAGCTTTCTCAACTTTCTTTCAACTTCTAGCTCATCTTGCTTCATCAAGTCATCCATTTCTTGCCTATCCAATTGCTTTTCATACACCAACTCTTTAATTATAGCCTGAGAATGATCCATCTATACTTGCTCAGCTCTTTAAATAGATACTCATAAGAGTCCTGCACATAAAAGCCACAACAAAAAATTTAACAATTTGGGTTAAAATCAAGGGGTTTCCATCTTGCACAAAGAATTATGCGAGCATATAGAAATATAGAGCATATTCGAAGTAGTCTAGAACTATAGAAAAAGACTAAACCTTTAGCAAAGAGCTTGCATCACAAAAAGTAACAGAAATATAGAGCATATTATAATATAAGTTTTGCAGAAAACACTATCAATCAAAAAGAATATCCTACTATCATGTAGAGGAAAAAACTTATAAAGCTGAAACCCTTATAATTAATTCCTTGTCTTATATTTTAAGGAAGCATGAAATAATTTAAGAAGATAAAATCTATTGCAAAATAGTGTATTTATTTACTTATCATTTCACTTCAAGAACAAACATTTTCAAGAATGGCTAATAGAAGAGTGCATTCTAATGTTCACGTAGAGGTACTTACAATTATTTATATATGAGATAAATGTATGATGCAACATATATATATGTGTGTGTGTAGTGAATGTATACACAGGAATCATATGGCATATGAACTTGATCATCAAGCAGTACTGGTTCGATGATTATTGTTAAGCTAGTCATGTGTGTGTGTTTTTAGTAAACGAATATTTCATTTATAAAAAAAAAAAATGGTGTGAATTGCACACCAAAGCTAGGAAAAGGAAAAGGAAAAAAAAGGCCAGGGCAAGGGAAGACATCTTTAACAGCAAGAAAGGAAAGACCGCAATCATGCCTACGACAATGTTCACCCCTTAACTTTCTTTTTCACTAATTCATTTCTTTTCCCACACATAACACAAAAGGGAAAGAAATCTTTCATATCTGTGAACCTTATGGAATTAGAGCTAGTAAAGACATTATTACAAAAGAAACAATAGTGCCAGACAAGAGTTAAATTGTAAGCTAGAAGCTACCTCAGCACAAATGAATCCTCTCTCAAAATCAGTATGGATGGTCCCTGCAGCTTGAGGAGCCTTTGAAATTAAAGCAGCCTAATTTGCCAGCATTTCACCTGCCAAAGGTAATAGTATTTTAGACTCACCTGAAGGTCATGGAAAGGAGCTCATGTAAACAGAGCAAGCCTAGATATGTGAATTCAAACACAATTATTAAATAAAACTCTTAACATACTTGAAGACTCAATACTCTAAACTTATTATGGTATTAGGATTAAGTTCAGACCACTCTTTCCTATGGACAGAGCTCGAGTCGCAAATGGAACCAGATCAAAGAGAGAAGGCAAAAGAAAAAAAAAGGACGAATGAAAAAGAGATTCATAGTATAAGGGTCCTACATACTAGCAGTCAAGCCTTAGAGATTCATAGTATAAGGGTCCTACATTCATTCCCTCATCCATATAAAAACGTGCAACATCTTCAGAAAGAGTATCTTCTCTCATCAATAATGTCATAATGTCACCACCAGGTAAATACTCCATGATAAGGTATAAGAAATCGGAATCTTGAAATGAATAATAAAGTTTCACAATACACCGACTATCAACCTCAGCAAGCAAATTTCTCTCAGAACGCACATGTTCAACCTGGAACATGAAAAGAAAATGAAAAACTATTAAAAACATATCATCATGGAGTAATATCATTGCATTGTATAGTATCAGGACACTATCATGCTAACATGACCATAGGAGATAGCTCAATGTAAATCAATCTATGTGGTGCTGAGCTTGCCTTGAAACCAATATTATATAGGAATTCAGATGATCGATGCAATCGCATTAAGAAACTTCTTATATACAGCTGCGTAAATAAGTTTGAGGAGTAGACAGTGCTAATTTAGAATATTGCACCTGTCCACGGCTAAGCATCTCTGATTTCTTCAATTTCTTCATAGCGAAAATCTCTCCTGTACCTTTTGCACGGCATAACCTTACCTGTGTTTGTTGAACAAATTATAGACGGGAATGAAAATTTATATGAGACACAGTATATCACATTCCTGTATCTATATGATCAACAGAACTGAAACCATCAAAGCATATTATTAAAAATTCCAAAATGCACATGTTACTAAACGAAGGGCCTTCAGATTGCCATAAAGCAAGAGCTATTTCAACTGAATGGAAATGTAACATTTGAAAATAAATGAGTGAGATGTAATACCTCGCCAAAGGCACCTTTTCCAATTACAGTTAATTGCTCAAAATCATCAATTCCGATTTTACGTCTTTGGAGTCTCATATATTCTGTTTCTCGGCGTGCCAAATTCCTCATCATCTCTTCTTGTTCCTCAGCCGGTACCTGATCTTCTTGCACTTTCCTTTGAAGTGCTCGACGTCTGAAACAGGAAAACATGTATTGAGTCACAATATGTTTCTTTCTTTCCAAAATATACAAAAGGTCGTCCCAAACCAAATGAAGTAGTGTTTAGAGTGTACTTGCAAATGAGGATCTTGATTATTATACAATTATACTTAGGGACCTACTGAGATTGAAACCTGAATGTGAAATGATAGTCGAACCAGTAATAATAAAGTTCATATCTACTACGAGTAATCATGTCAGAGCTGTTTCTTCCACTTGATCAAGTTTCTTAAATACCAACCAGTAACCATAATAGCATAAACAAAAATCTGAAACCAACATAAATATGCAGAGTCGCTAGAAAACACTAAAAGCACCCGAAATTGGGCTTGGAAACAAATTCACTACATATAAACACATTAATTGTAGATAACAGCAGGCACTAAATTGAAGACTGATCCAATCGACAGAAATGGAAACCACAATTTGAACAGTATACAAGCCCAAATCCAGTAGAGAATAGTACCTCTCTTGCCGATCCTGTAGTCCTTGTAGATAGTTCTTGTAGTGATTCTCAATGAACTGCTTGGCCGCCGCCGCCTTCTGCTTGGTCACCGCCGACGAAACCGACACATCGGGACTCGAATCGAACCTCACCCGATCCGCCTTCATGTTGAGAGCCCCGAGCCGCATCGTCCCGTCTCCGCCTTCCATTTCCGAAAACCCGATCCAACCCGCCCCGAATTGCAAATCCGGATCAGAGTCTCAGCCCATTTCAGGGGGGTGGGGAGAAGAAAATAGAAGCTTCTATTGGATTTTACATTTGAATGAAAAAGAGATTTATCCGTACCGTCCTCGTCCTCATCTGAATCATCTGAATCATCCACTGCTTCGAGATCAAGAAAACCCACCGGAGGGCCTCTTTTTGCTCCGCTTACTAATCCCGCCGCCGCAACCACGATTGGGGCCGTATTCATCGTCATCCTCTTCCTTCTCGTCCTCCTCCTCGGGCACGTCGTCAATGAAGCTCGATCTCCTCCGCTTCTCACCAAATCTCTCGCTTCAGTGGAGGCCGAGGATCGCTAGGTTAGGGTTTCGAGCTCAGTGAATAAAGCGTGAGAGAGAGAGAGAGGAGGAAGTGGCATGTTGTTTTGGTGTAGATCTGAAGGATTGAATAGCCTTGTTTTTTTTTATTTATTTTTTTTTTATTTTTTTTTATAATTATACAAGCGACGACGTGACTATACCGTCGCAATAGATGTATAATTATGCGACGGTAAGGTTACGTCCGTTGCAAAAACTCTCTGAGATGCGACGGTAAAATAGCCGTAGTACATTCCGTCGCAAAAGCTAACTTTTCGCGACGGAAAGCTTTTCCGTCGCAAATTTCCGAAGCAATTGCAATTGTTTTTAGTAGTGAATTCTCTCCCTCTTTTCCGATGGTCCTTGAAGATTGAAAGATCAAATCAGAAAGCAGATATCAAAACTCACTGTTCTTAGGGTAAATGTAATTTGCATTCCATATTAATCTGCATGTGTGTGATTGGATCTGATTTAACATATAGTTTGTTAAAATGATTTCGAAATCTGATTTGCATTAAAATGTTTTAAACTTCATATCGAATAAAAGATCATGATTGATTGTGTAGCAAAGATCTTGTTTAACAAACTTTCCTTATCTCATTCCATGAGTAAAGGGTTTTGATTAAGGGGGAGTCTTGTTTCCCTATAAAAGGTGTTGAAACTAGTTTTCATCGTTGAGAGTTTTTTTTTGAGATCTAAGTATTGTTCATTTGTGTGTTGCATGAGTTTCACAAATTGTTTTCTGCAAAAACTCTCTTTGATAATTATTCACTTTCTTTGCCTACTGTATTCATTTTATACATCAATCTAAAGATCAGTGAGTCATTGATACAAGGAAAGAAGTGGAAGATCGGTTCATCTAGATATTGAGTTACTTGTGTTGAGTAGAGATATATCAGTTGTAAATCAAGTTAGCTGTGTTGCTAGTGAATGTGATTGTGATAAACATCACTACTTGTATACTGTAAACTTGATTCATAGTGAATTTGTTTCTCATGTTGGCTACGTTACAAGCCACGCAGTGAAGTTTCCTCAGTGGTGAGGTTTACACTACGTTAGCAATTGCTGTGTTCTCTTTGAGTGTGTTACATATTCGCAAAGCAGTTTCTGTCATTTATATATATCAACATACTGTTCTATCTGGTATTTTCAAGTTTGTGTTAATTTTTCATATTTTTCCTACTCCTAAGTGAAATAAACCTTAAAAACACTTGATATAACATAAATCATCTACTTAAATCCAACCTATTTGTTTTTGTTTTCATATATCATCAAATTACTGAGGACGCTGCCATGATGCCTATTTGAATCAGCCTTCTTCCGTAGATGTTATGTGAAAGTTGGACTGGTAATAAGTTTCTTTCAAGAGTAACTTATAGTTCACCTTCTCACTGATATGAAGCTTTTGTACGAACTTCAACTAGTTGGCAATACTCACTTGACTGTGCTTTAATAAAACTATCATCTTCTACTAGAGGATTCAACTTAAGATCGATAATCAATGACATACATTCTAGACATGCGATTCAGTGGGGTTTTCTGTATTTACTTTTATTAAATTGTTCCATCTATTTGCTCTGGAAGTAAACTTGCACAATAACTGGTAGGATAAAGTATTTGAAAATTACATTCAAGTTTTTAATAATTGAGGGAAGCAATGGGGAAAATTCTTGCTTTAAGAAACAGTAGAGAATAGAAACCTATGCTGCAAAACAAGTTTACGCATGTCATCTCTAAACAAGAGAAAAGTGAAGAGAATTTGGTTCTTGTTCTCAACTTTGTATGCTTTGTTCTAGACTTCTAGTTTCGTTTAACTGTAGAAAAACAAGAAAGAACAGGTATGGTATGCCTTGCTGAGCATTCCTTCGATTTTATCTTCCCTTTTTACCATCCTAGTAGTTTGCTAATGATAGTAAACAAGGTCTTCTAATTCGAAATTAATAATGAAAGAGTTTCTCTGCCATGTGTAGTGATCGACCTGTTATGAGAAAGACCTCTTTTTTCAGACAAAAGAAAAAGAAAAAGAAAAGCAAAGAAAAACCTTTCCTCTGATGTTGGCTCTCCTTTTCTCTGACCTTTCCTCTGATGTTGGCTCTCCTTTTCTCTGATATTGGCAGAAAAAAGAAAGATCTTTTTCTGAATTGCAAGATTCATCGATAGTTTTTCTACTGCAAACTAAACTAGTTGTATCATATTTATTGATCGATTAGTAATGCACTACGGCCACATTACAGAGATATGGTCTAAAATGCCATCAATACATGTAATACTAGCATTACTCTTTGTAGGGTAGTAATCTGTAAAGTAATAAACATTTTACACAATTTCTCTTTAACTTTAGCATCCAATCTAATAGAACTCAGCAGCCAAGCACATTATATATTCCATACACTTGCCTGCGGTACTTCTGACGCGTGCCAAGCATCCCTAATTATCTACAGCAGTGTCTTCGATCTCTGTCACTCATCCCAGCAAAGAAGTATGACAGTGCACCTCCACATGATGTAAAGCCGAGTCCGCTGCTCCCTCACCAGCCTCGAAAATTTATCCCATGATCGGAGCTTCCATAGGGCTTTAACTGAGGATAATACTCCCTTCATGTTACAAGAGTACTAATTGTCAAGTCCAGGAAGTGGGAGGTAGTACTTTTACTTTGGCTGATATGATGGTCAAGGACTCAAGGTAGTAAGTACGTAATGCCTTGCTATGGAGCTAACTGAGTTGAGGTTTGCTTATAGCTTAGCTTTTACCCTTTTTATAGAGGCTGGCTATAGTGCTTGAGAAAAAAAAGATCTGAGGAGGCAATACAAGGTGGGGTGACAAGTGTTGGCCGCTGACTGGTTTACATGGACTCAAAAGATGACAAAGCAGACACATCAGCTTGTCTCCTTGTTCAATCACCCTGGAAAAGGACTCATCACTGGTGCCAGAGCTCTTATCCTAATCTCATGGCCAGGCTTGTCTCCATTATTATAGAGCTGTAATTTGTCTCACTGTTTGAAGCTTAAGCAAAATTAACCAACCTCGCCAGGATTTCAGGAAGTTTTGGACTATATTGGTTGAAATTTGAAAAGAATTAATTTACAAGATTCATAGAAGATTTAGGCCTGAGTAGGTACACATGCATATTATTCCTGTTAAGGTTCACACTTGGATTTTTTATGCCTTCGCTGTTGAACACCACAAAATATGCTCTGTTTTCTAATGGGGATATTATTTATGTTGTGACTTGTGAACAAACTTTATCAGCAATAGAGACATTAACTTGCAAAAGAACCCTTTTACATATATAGCAGGAAAAAAAAAAAAATTACAAACTCCAGAATTATCTAGGAACCTTACCAGAACCTTACCCTTTTATACTGTTCACTGCACTAGGTATCTCACCAGCTACCATTCAAATCATATACGCTTCTTCACACAGCAAGCACCCAACTATATCTCATCATCTCATACATCAATTTCTACTCATGAAAACACTTGTCTACTGCATGGTTCACACCTCTATTCTACCTTGACCTATCTTCTGATGCACTCCAACGTACCGTGCAGGCCTGCAGCCACAACTAGGCAGCAACATGAGCACGAAATTTGACAGCTGCTGCGAAGTCCAGCAAGTCCATTTACAGTAGGTGGTGAGAAGCCTCTAGAGGGCTGGTGTTGATCTCTCAACAAAGCTTCTAAGTGACGGAGTGAGAGACTGGATATATAACAACCACAATGCTTCAAAATGGATGAAGAGTCGTCTAGCTAGCTAGCTAGAAACTCAAACTTTTTAGTTATCATGAATAATCAATGCAGTACTTCTTGGTGTTGATTCACTTGATTGTACAGCTACAAAGAAAATAAGCAAATCATGCAAGCTAGTCATGGAGAAATGAAACCACTGAGAGACTCAAATCAGTACTAGTTCTAATCAAAACAACACTAGCTAGTAGCTAATAGCCTAATAGTAATGTTTATCAGGAGTACTTGTGCCAACCAAGAAGCATGGAGATGCAAACCCTAGCAATATAGAGCTTCCCTCTCTGTTGTCTCACCCATCTTTTCCACTTGGCAAATCTCCTACCCATGTTTCCCATATATGATGACTAGGTCTACTCTCACTCTCTATTCTAGCTCTGGCTAGCTACTTTCACTAACTTGCTGCATGCTTTCTGCAACATCTAAACCCTAATTTATTGACATGAAATCTTGGCATTTTGCAAGCTAGCTAAGATTTATCCACTGCATAGTAGAGAGTGGAGAGTGGAGACTTCAACCCCTCAATGCTTAGTCATAGGGTCCATTTGTACCTTGAGAACAACTAGATGTCATGTGCATTAGTCTACTTTTCTATTTCTTAAATGCAACTTAAACGTCCTCATCACATAGCTTTGCCTGCCATTGATAATTGTTTCTCCAAGTCCAAGTACAGTTGAACATCTTGTTAACAAAAGTAGTTCCAAGCACAAAACAGGAACAATTTTATCAGCCAACAAAAGAACAAACAAGAAGAAAAGAAGAAAGGTCTATATATCAATCAAAATATCTCCAGATGTTTATTTTTTTTGGCTAATAACATATCTAGTTGTATACTTGAATGGAAATCCGATTGTACGAACAGTTCATAAAATCAGAAGTCTCAATTCAAATATTATACTGTCGAAAACGTACCACAAAGCCATTCGTTAACTTTATGACCTAACCAAAGGTCCAAAACTAACCTAATACACAAATTTATGAAAACCTTATCCCTTGAGCTAGTTGTTAAGCTTTTATGATCTAGCAGCACGTAATAATTCTCCAAGAGACTAAGACTAGAGATTGATATGTTTTTCTTGCTCCCACTGTGCCCAAGTCGACTCCAATTTAAAGGCAGAGATTGTGACAGACTAGTGCTTAATTTGCCAAGAACATCACAGTCGGATTTCAAATCCACGTGTCTACTGATGTCTGATCACTTCCATGACAAAGAAAATTGTTCCCAAAAACCTTATCTATAATCACATCAAGGGCATCAAAGATAAGATTTTAATCAAACCATTTAGATCCATGTGGACCTCGCTAGCTTACATGTGTTAACTTCCAGCTAATGTTGGCCCTATGAATAAGTACGCTCTAAGCCCACCATTACTGTGTAGATCAGACCAAAGAGGGGTCATAGACACGAGGTAGCTTAGACTTTGCAGAGGAGAAGAGGCAAGAGTGCTGTGTTAGTGACTTGGAGACAAAAGGAAAGCTCCAATGCCATGGTGGGGGTTACTAACTAGTTTCTTATATATATATATATATATATATATATATATATATAAATTTGTTTTTGGGATATATATGGTGGGGTGGAGAGGACTAGCTAGTACTGCAGGGGATATTGAAAGTGGGTTTGATGATGTTGAGTTAGTGCAGGATCGATGTGACTAACTGAAACACCACAATCACAACATTCCCTTTCAAGAAAGGTCGATGCATCAAGCAACTCATGAAGATAATTTAGATGCGTTTCAGTGGCAGAAAGACAATGTAGCTTAAAATTGGATTGCATGGCTATCTACTTCTTCGGCGAACCATCATCTCCATGGCTTTCACATCACAAACTATTTGCACTATGTTAGCCTTAGTTTACTAACCCTCACACATGGATGATAGGGGCTTCCAATAGTCCTGAGATGGATTCTAGCTTGTTAATTGGTTTCGTCAATCAATTCATGAATGTGATATGCTAACTAAAATCATTGATACAGACCATCAAACGTATTTTCTATTTAAGTGAAAAGAAGACTTTGGATTTAGACTGATTACTGATATCGGTGGCTTTTCTAATGCGTGCTAGCTGTGTTCTAAGTGGTCTCATCAGGCCGGGATCATAATGAAGTTTGGACACTGATTTGGTTCGAACACTGATTCTTGTGGGTTATCAAGCATATACCGGCTTTCCTGGTTCATCAACGGCATCGCAATTCCTTGACTTCTTTAATTTGCTGCAGTTAAGTAGTGCAGGGTTTTGTTGACTCTATTGATTCATTAATTGGTCTTTCCTTGAGGGTTTAAGGGTACGTATCTCATATTTGGATGTATAAATGTTGTGAATGTTACATAAATGAAACGATTTGTAGTCTGACTTAAACATAAGAAAAAACGTACCCCACGTTTATCTTGACCACGCACAAGCTACTAATATATTAATTCATCTTTTGCAAACCCCATGTCCATCGCTGGAATTATTCACGAACAATCCAATGCTCGTTTGTCCATGGACGTGGGAGAGGACATGGGCAGGAAGGAGAGGATTTTTTTTTTTTTTTGAATAAAGGGCTGGTGCGGCTGCCCTCAAACTTTAATTAATTAAACTGTCGAATACAAGGGGGGACATTGAGCCTAAACCCCTGATTACAATAAGCATCTAGAATATTTTCCGAAATAATATCAGAAATCTCTACAGAAGACTTGTATTCTAACAAGCACCAACTAGTAAAGAGCGCACAAATAGCGACTCAATTTGCTTTAACATAGCAGTGACATAGCGGAAAGATAACTCGATATGTACCCCGAGTACAACATAGCATAATTACCAGCTTTAGCATAGCTTTCCTCTTATGTTGCCGCCGAAAAATAAATCCGACGACACTTAGTCTCACCCTGCCACTAGGCGGTAGCACCCATTTGATGAAGCAAAAAGGTCGCCGCCGACTTAGAGCAGACAAGGCACGTAGAGTGCATACCCAGGCACATAGCCCGACTAGGCCTACACAATACATGTAGGATTTTATTGGTCGCATAGAGCGTATCCAACCTAGACAACTTAACAAAATAAGAATTATTAAAAATAAAACAGCTTGGGCCAGACCCAAACAACAATAAAATATAAATATAGCAGTAAATAAAATTAAATCCAGAGCCCAAGCCCAGGCCCAAGAAGCACCAGGCCCAACAAGAAATATGCAGGGTTCCAGCCCAAACCAGCTACACCACAGCCATACCAACACCGCCGCCACCACAACGCCACCATCACGGCGCCTCTGCCGTGACCCGATCTCCGTCCAGAGCCCAGCCACCATAACGGTAAGATCGTCGCCCAATCTGACCCCCAGAAACCGAAGCACCGGTGAAGACAACGAACCACCAGAGCCACAGAACGACGCCATGGCCACAACGATGCAAATCCTCCACCTCATCCCTCCAATCCGCCTGTCCCCTGCCATCCCCTGCCAAGCCATGCTTCCTATTCCATCATCCAACACACTCAACCCCAGATCAGAACGGATCCGATTGGGATCGAGTGGATCCATCTCCTCGACAACGGCCAACACTCGGTCAGCCCCATCCTCACCATCTGAGAGAATCATTGCTCCGAAGGCTAGAGCCCGTCCGGCTGCACGCTCCACACACCGACGAGGACAGAGGCCCGCGCCGAAGAGGGTGCACCGCCGGACGAGAGAACGTGGTAGCGAGGAGAAACCTAGCGTTTAGAGAGAGGTTTAGAGGAGATTTGTGAGTTTACTTCTTATTTTTATATGATTTTTTTAAGGAGAGGATTTTGTTGATAGACAAAGCAATTTCATTCAATTAATTAATGAATGGAAGAATTACATCCGAATCATACCATCTTATCTTTTATGTGAAGAAAAACAGCAGCACCGCCAGAGAGAACTAGGGTTGGGATCCGGCCCCAGCCCAGTGAAACCCAAAACAGTTTATATAAGAAATAACACTTTTTCTTTTTCTAAGAGATAAATTGTCGGCACAGAAAAAAGAAGAAGCACTTTTATCAAAATAGATATACATTCACTAGTCAATGTTTTGTCCATGCCACACAAAATATATACCCTTAAAAACATATAACAATGGACATATATATTACAAATCGAGAGCAAGCCCTAGCTCTCTATTCCATAACCGTCCAGGTCTCCTCTTTTTCTTCTAGCATCACTCATCCAGCGGTGGCCCATCATCGATGTCCACTTTGGTCGCATTGATGTTATGGAGCTGCAGCCAGACGGCTGGTAGTTTCTAGGGCTTGCTTTTGGGCCTGGGGGTGGCTTTTTGCTTGGAGGCAAATCAATGGTGGTGTCGGTTTTGGGTCTGGTCTCAGTGCAACGTTTGAGGCAGTATGGTCACGATTGGTTTCATGGGACGGTGCTAGGCGGCGTGGGAAGGTTCACCAGACGGCAGCGACTGTGCGTTGGTGTAGGGTGGTTCACTAGACGACAGCGGTTGTGTTCGGTATTGTGGAGGCAGCGGATCGGGGTGCTGTTTTCAGGAGGATTGTTGTGGCAAGCTCTCTAGAGATGGTGTCGAGGTACGTTCGGCTTTGATGGTGCTCAGTTTTGTGAGACAGTGGCGGTAATCGTTGGGTTTGATGGCGTTGCACAGTAAGGCAAGGGCTGGGCTGGACCAGCTTTTGGTTGCGTCTGGGCTAGGCCTCTCTTGGGCTACTGCTCTTAATTAGTTTTTTGCTTGTTTATTTGCCAATAAACCCCTTAACTTATGGGGGATTGTTTTAGTAGGCTTCGGCTTGGCCCAGCCTTTTTTAATTTTTAAGTCATTAGTTAGGTGACAAATCTCGGTCATTTTTACCTCGATCAGATTTGTCTTGTCTATGCTAGTTGAAGCTCCTCTAGGAGCCTTTGTAGATGTACTTGGTTTCAACGTACCACAATGGCGTGCTCGACGTTTGGAGTCAGGTAGAATGGATTGCCTAGCTACGAGGCGAGGTGTTTTTGTTAGCATATATTACTCTGGGCTACCAATGACAAAACAGAGTAGTCTTATTTGCACTATTCTTTGCCCATGAACCAGGACCATATATATTAATTTATGTGCTCTTTATCTAAAAAAAATGGACACACACACACACACACACACACACACACACATATATATATAATATATATATATATATATATATTAAAATAAGCTTGATGTGGCTACCCTCAAGCCTTGATTAATGAACTGCCAAATACATGGGAGTGGGACATTGAGCTATAAGCCCTGAGTGCAATAAGCATCGAGAGAACTTCCCAAAATAATATAAGGAGTCTCTACAAAATTCATGTATTTTTTAATGCACCAATTAGCAATGGATGCTGTACTGACTACTCTATTTGCTTTGATATAGTGATGACATAACGGAAAGATAATTTCGATTACAACGAAGCATAATTACAAAAGACACAGCTTTCCTACTATGTTGCCGACCAGAATAAAATTAGGCGACACTTTGTTTCATCATGCCACTAGGAGCTTGCTCCCATTTAACAATGGCACGACGCCTCACTAGGCCAAGTAAGGCATACTGAGTGCGTAGACCGGGACAAAACTCACTTAACCCTACTGAACAAAGATAGGGATTTATTATCGACATAAAGCAACTAATTACTAGATAGTATTTTTTTTTTCTTATTTAAAGAGGATCAAAGGATTTCACTAGATAGTAAATATAAACTAAAACCAAAAAATAAAAGAAGACCAAGCTAGGCCCAATGACTAGGCCCAGCCCCACATTCTAGCCAAGACAGCAAGTTGGGTTATGCAGCCCACCAGTCCAATCCATGAAGACCTCACCACCAACCCTACCGCCATCACCCCGCGCCTACCAAGTCACCACCCTCCGTCCTTCCCTATCACACCTCCAGCCCAGATCCAGTGCGCGGTTCAAGACTAGAGACAAGAGGTACTTGCCTTCAGTCCCCAAAACCACACCCAAACCTTCTGGATCCATTCAATTGATTGAAACCAGTGTTTTCTGGACACCACAATTCGACCCAGTTGCACCCCCGCCAACAAGCCACAACCCCTCGACCATTAAAAAGGCTCGAGAATGGCTTGCTTCGGCCATCTGAAGAACTATCTAGTTCGAACCAACCTCAACACCGATCCAACCCCAACATTGATCCAACCTCGACATCGGTCCATTTGAAAAACGATCCAGTGCCCCATGGCCGCCCGATCCAATCATGACATCTATCCCTTTTGCCGCCGGGCCCTCCCCCTCTATCCTCGCTAGAAACTTTGAGCCTGGAATCCCATCATGGATCCAACAGAACAAGCCGATGTTAGGCATACTACGATTGCCCGTTCGATGAACACGTCCAAGGACGCGCCGTCGGACGAAAATGGATGCCCAAAGGAGAAAGCTCTCAAGTGCATGTTGAAGAGCGTTCTTTTTCTTTAAAGTGAAATCTGTGGCTAAAAACCATTAGCAATGGAGACATTTTTATCGAGGAAATATTCGTTGAAAGAATCATTCCATAATAGAACACTAGCAGGACCCACCCATGGAGAGAAGTTAAAGGTAGTGTAAAAACTTCCTGTACAACTACCACATTTTCTGCTTTCTTAATTTTTTTTTTCTATTTTACAATTTACCATATTATCCTTATTGATTAATTATATTTCATAGTTTTTTAATATATAAAGGTTAAATTAGTAAAAAAATTCAGTTTTGGAGAGCAAGCTCTCTTCTCTTAATAATAGTATAGATAAGATAAAAAGAGATGCACATTTTTAATGAATAAATTGTCGTTAATAGGGTCGAACTCTTGCCATGTAGGTGTAGCACTCCAGCACTTAGGCTAGCATTATGATGCTTTTATGGCTCTCCCTTAGTTTTTAAGGTTTAGGCTACTCTTACTTTGCTTACTGCCAAAAAATAAATTTATAATCAGAAACAAAAAAAAAAAAACATTAGAAGTAGCCTCAGTTTCAACTCTAATTTAGCATTACAATGCTTTTATGGCTCTCCCTTAGTTTTTAAGGTTTAGGCTACTCTTACTTTGCTTACTGCCGAAAAATAAATTTATAACCAGAAAAAAAAAAATCATTAGAAGTAGCCTCAGTTTCAACTCTAATTTCTTCAGTTCTCTTATGTTTTTTTATTAGTTGACATCAAAGTTTCTTCATATATTTATATTTGTTTGTATCTTATGAATATTATTGGGTCTTTGATAACTCGATAATCTCAATTGCACAATTTTATTTTTATTGGAATACATCTACTGTCCTATGCAATCTTTATCATAGGTTCATTTAATAATTTTTTATATGTTGGTTAATTAAAAAAAAAACTCAAAGTTGAGCTCCTGAATTATTAAATGTATTAAGAGGTCTCAAGTTCCGTGAATCTACATCTCCTCGAGTCCGTGAATTCTCAGGGCTAGCCCCAGTTCACTAACCTCTCTGAGAATTTGGGGAATCAGGTAGATGATGGCGCTTTGCCTCATCGGTGAAGGATAGATTCAGCAGAATAAGCTCTTTTCTTCTTGCGGTTAGTAGTTGCTCGACATTGGGGGTTACAACAAATGACTTAATTTTTTTTTTTTGTTACTTAATTTATAATGTGGAGCCAATGGCATCAAAGAGGAGAGTGCAACGCTTGGTTGTAGGTGAGGGCATGCATACTCGATCTTAGTTGCAAACCTTGAATCCGGCTACACAGGTCCTTTTGTGAACATTAGTAGCTTGGCGATAATTGAGGTAACAATGTTGGGGTTAGCCGTTGGCATGAGGTGACTATTAACCAAATAGCCACCCTCAAGTATAAGATGTATAAGTGTGATGCCCCGAAAATTAGTTATTATTTTATGAAGATTTTTCAGAATTTAATTAATATTTGTGAGCGGAAGTGTTTCAGATGAACAATTACTCGAAAACGTTTTATTTTCGAGGGGTCAAAAGGTTGAGTTTTTATTCATTGGGTTTCCCTAAAAGCTTCCTTCACGAAAGTTGTAGAGCAAGTCGATATGAGTTCGTGGACATGCGGCACACGTTAATCGGAGTTTGTATGAGAAAGTTATGGCCATCAGAAGTTTCAGATATTTTTGGAAACCACTATAAATAGAAATTTCTGTTTTGGGAAATTTACTATTTTCATTTTTTGGAAACCTTCCAAAACTGGAAACCCAGAAACCTCTCTTCTCTCTCCGCATTCTGGTAAACTCGACCCGAACCCGGATTGAAGACCCGACCGACGTTTCTTTTTCCAATGACCTGTAGCGATTTGAACCCAGATCGCTTCTGTTTCAGCTGTCTCGATGGGGGTCTGATCCAGCTAAATCACGAGATGTTCTTGGTCTGCTACTATCTCAATTGGTCTCGCCTATCTGTAAAACAGACAAAGGTCAGAGGGAAGACCGGGTGTGCCGGCCTTCGACGCTCCGATGCCTAAGTTAGTATCGATATAAGATAACGATAATGGAAAGCGATAGTAAACAATTACCTCTTTGGGTTGTTGGAGATGACCTTAATGTAGCAGATGTGTGGAAGCTTGGTTCCGTTTCTTTCGGTGTGGGACGATCGAGGTTCCCGATATCGCCTAGAGGGGTATTGGGACCCTCAGCTAGGAGCTTTCCTTACTTCTGTATCTGCGATATGAGTCTTGTGCTTCCGATACTTGTGTCTAGGAGGTATATGTATACCAACAAGTCCCCCAAGTCCCCGGTCAAGAGTTCTCTTGGGTGGGGAGTTTGTCTTTGGTAGAAGTATCGGAAGTGCAAGGCGAGTTTATGCCACGTGGCTTCCATACAACCGTTACCCCCAGTCCCCCAAGTTCCCACCTAAGAGGAGTCTTGGCTAGGGTGAGGAGTTCGTACTCGCGACTGGCGTTGTGTCGCTATCGCGAATCTGTGTTAGGGTTCCATGCGTCTTTTGGCGCATATGCTATGCCCTGGTGACACATGTGCTGCATGTCATTCGTTTTCAGTGTGCGGGAAGTCCGGTGTACTGGAGTCCATAACATGTAATAATGGCGTAGTGGTAAGGAGTAGAGGCGACTACGCATTTTCTCTGTAACGCTCAGAGATGTTGGACACGTGGTGAGATCTGGTGTCGTCGTCCTTGCACTTCCAACGGTCCCTGTATTCTCGAGGTCCCTATATAAGGACAGAGGAGGGAGATGGGGGCGGTTACTGTTCCTATGTTCTTGTTGGAGATTGGGATAAGAACTGATTAAAGTTAGAGCCTTTAGCGTGCAGAAAGCTTGAATCTTTCGATTGGTGGCAGAAATTCAGGGTTGTTTGCGTCGTTGTCTCTGTTTCCCAGTTAGAAGAGTGAACAGGTACATTGTCTCTTGAGTTTCCTGGGTTTGTCTGAGAGCATTTGTGTGTGTGGGTTTTGTTAAGGGGGTCGTTTGCCGGAGCTGAGATTTGTCGGTGGGCTCTGGATCGCTTTGGGTCCAGTTAAGCTTTGGAGAAGGTGAATTTTGGGTTGAGGTGGGCTTGCTGTTGCGGCTCTGGGCTAGTTGAAATTGTGGGGCGAGTTGGGGAAGGCGATAGACAGGAGGCAATTGACTAATTGTGGGTATTGCACGCAGTATGGTACGGGAGCATCACAGTCGTGGTAGGCGAGAGGGTTCCTCTCGTGGAGGTGAAGGAGTTTCTCGTGGTGGTGTTGGCACTTCTCGTTAGGGTGGTAGAGGTGCTCCTCGTGGGCGTGGCGAGGGTATTCCTCGCGGGCGTGGCGAGGGTGTTCCTCGTGAGGGTGCCGTGGGTACTTCCCGAGGAGGTGGCGAGGGTTCGTCTCGTGGGGTCCCGAGTAGGGTTGAGCATATCGCGGGCCCTGAGGGTGAGAACGTCGAGGTTTTGGAGATTCCTCACTCGCCACGTGGGCGGTTACTCCTTGGCGATATGCCCATTGATCAGCCGGGTCTGAGTATGACGGAGAAGCAGATCGCCAAAATGAGGACGACCTGGGCCATTCTGGGTAATGTATTGTTACGCCCTTTGAGGGATGGTGAATGTTTTAGCCACCCTGAGATGGGGTGGGCGTGCTTTTATGAGTATCAGCTTAAGTGTGGGCTGACATTCCCGATACCGGAGGAGTTACAGTATCTGTTGTCGTGCCTAAATGTATCGTTGGGCAGCTATCGCCAAACGCACTGAGGCAAGTGATAGGGGTATTGCTGTTGTGGAAGCTCAGCAGATTGTTATGTCCCAACATTGGCGAGTTTAACTCCTTGTTCAAGATGCAATACTCGATGAAGGCTGGCGATAATGGGTGAGTTAATTTTAGGGCGCGTGGCCCCGCGATTATCGAGGACCTTCTGTCAAATATTTATGCTCGCTGGCGGGTAAGCCTTGCCTGGTTGGGGGCCGCTGGCAGAATCCAGACATGGTGCACCGGGCTCCAACAAATCTGTGAGTATCGTGATTGCATTTTTGCTGTATTTTGTCATTGGTGTGTGCTAACTGCGTGTCTTTATATCGTAGTGAGGCAGGAGGCTGTCTTGACCAAGCTAGAGCAGAAGCGTGTGGCAAGGGTGTTGGGCGCGTTTCCCAGAGGGACGAGGGGGTTCTATCGCATGTGTAGGCTCCCGATATATGAGAGGTTTGAGCTAGGGAGGCGTCCGGGTGAGGGGTTGTTGATTGTTTATGATGTCTAACCCTTCCTTTTGTTTACGGTCTTTCTGACATTATTTTCTTGTGTTGTAACGGTTATGCCTAGCGAGGCTGCTAGCAAGAGTGATGCCCCATACGCTGAGGTGGATACTGATGTTATCATCAGGGAGTTGTTGCGAGAATAGGAGACGGCAAGGCAAGTTGACGTCTAACTTCCTGATAAAGTGTGTGTGACTGACCATTGGGTGAACATGTTGTTGCCCGACGAGATGTATCTAAGGTTTCCTGATACTGTGTTGGAGTATCTCAACCAAAGAGCAGAGGAGCAGGCGGGTGCTGAGGGGCAGTTAAGTCAGGGCCATCTAGAGCCAGGTGTTGGGGAAGCTACTCAGTTTCAGGAGCAGGTGGGCGAGGCTGGTCAACACTCCCAAGTACTCGCTGAGGAGCGCCAGTCCCTCGAGGTTCAGGAAGGTACAAGGCAGTCCCCCCGAGTCTCGACGGAAGGGGTGGAGCGTGGCGTCGTGGACCGGCCGTTGGAGCCAGTGGTCGAAGTGGAGATCTCCATCGAGGAGTTGTTTGAGGAAGTTGAGCGGCGCCAAAGCGATACCAGTGCTAAGGCCCGCCTGGTACAGGATGCCGTGTTAGAGTAGCTGGACGCTGTCTTTGGTGAAGATATCGGCGGTCTTGTATTGCGAGAGGTCATTACTGTTGACAGTGGGGAAGCGGAGGTGACTAGCCAGGCTGTGGGTGATGCAGTTCCGGCTGTTGAGGTTCCAGGGGCGCAACCTGAGTCTGGAGAAGGCGAGATTGGGGGTACCCAGGTTGCCGAGATGGAGACCCACGTCCAGGCTGGCGAGGTGGATGGGATCTGAGTGTCGGATACCTGCGCCCGAACTGACGGAGCTGGGTTGAGGAAGAGGACCGCATCGCAGCTTCGCCTTGGGAGTCCCCCGATGGGTGTTAGTATCGATACTCGCAGGGGCAAGAGGTCTCGGGTTGATGGTGTGGTGAGCTCGAGATCCACAAGTGGAGGCTCGCGGGGTTCTCGTGACGAGGTTGCTGAGGGTCTCGAGCACACTCTTGGCAAGATTGGGATCACGGATGCTGCCATTCTATATATGGTCGCCGACTTGCGGAATTGTCATCGTGATCACAGTCGTGTGAATGTTGAGGATCCTCATCTTGGGTATCGGGAAGCGCAGGAGAGGTTGATGAGGGTTTGTATCGCGATCTATTTGTATGCTCTTATTGCCTTTTGTGATTTGTGCATGTTCTAATTGGATGGCGCGCGATGCAGGCTGTGAACATGAATTATCAAGCCTCTGCCGAGCTGCTTGCGCATTTTGATCTGGAGATAGCCCAGCTGCAGGGCAAGCTGAATGTTGAGAGAGAGAAGGCGCGTAAGCTCCAGGATGAGTTGGACCGTGGCCAAGTGGAGCGAGGCGAGATGAGGCAGGCGATTGATGATGGAGTTGCGAGGAGGATGGAACTGGAGCGAGCTCTCGCGATGGAGGAATCTCATCGTCGGGAGGTCGAGAACACTGTTGCTCCCTTTAGGGAGTCAAATTTGGACCTGACCAGCAAGTTGCAGCGGGTCGAGGTTGGTCTGAAAGCCTTGGAGGATGTCAGGGCCCAAGTTGGCATTGCCGAGGGGCGATTGCGAGAGTTGGAAAGGCAGGTCCAAGAACGCGATGCCGAGTTGGAGCTGCGTGGCGCCGCCTTGGAGAGTTTGGCTCCCTACCCTGATCGTGTGGTGGAATTGGAGGGACAGGTTGGGACTTTGCAAGGAGAGGTTAACCGCCTGAGGGTAGTCCTATGCCAAGCTAGTGAGAGGGAGGCAGAGTTGGAGCAATTGAGGAAGGAGTTGGCTGAGCAGTGGACTAGGGCTAGTGACTTTGCCGATGAGTGCCTTCGATTGCGTACCGCCGCCTAGACCCATGGTGATAAGCTTAAGAAGACCAAGCGTGATGGTGCGGACAAGGCGGTAGATCTCTACCTCGGGTCGGCACCCTTTCAAGAGAAGATAAATAAGGCTTTCTCAGATGGGGTCTTACACTAGATCCGTGACGGTATCGCCGCTGGTTGGATTGATCAGGAGAAGATGGTCGCGATATGCAGGCGAAGAAAGCAGCGAGATCGCAAACCAGTGCCGCGAGTGGTGGTCGAGGTGCCAGGATTGTGATTCGCAAACCAGCTACTGCAACAGCGCATGTCGCGGGCCAAGGTGGCGATCGTGAGGCAGAGGGTGGCAAAATTGGCGAACAAGGGGAGGCGCACGTGGATACAGATGGCGAGCTGCAAGGCGAGAATGTTGGGGAGCGAGACGGAGTGGGAGAGCGAGACCGGGGAGGAGAGCGGGCGCACAGTGCTGAGGGCGAGACATAGTTTCTCTGTTTTTTTTTTTTTTTGTTAGTGATAGGCTTGCTTGATGTGTAAATGCGTTGGATTTTGTCAAGACATTGACCGATTGGTCTGCTTTTTGGATGTCTGTTTTGCGTTGGGAATATGGAGAATTTATTAGGAGTCAACATATTATGGGCGATAGGTCCCCGTGCATTGAATATATTTATTGCTTTGTCGATTTAGTGCTGTAGATACCTCTACTAGCAAGGCTAGTTTGCTATCTCACCAAGCATAATTAACACCCTCTTTGGGACACCCACAAGCCATGGTGAGGCCCAACCGCTACTTGCATCTTGTAGCCCTATGTTCAAGCTACGCTACGGTATCCGGAAGTCGCAAATCCGTCGCCGGGAAGCCACCTTTCCGGCCTTGCCAAGTTGCCTCCATAATAGACATTTCTACACTAAAATAGTGGTTTTGCATCCCACATCTAAGAAAATGTAAAGGAGATGGCTTCCTTCACCTATAAAAGGAATGCCTCCTCCCACTTCAACATCATCCTATTACACACTTTGTAATCCCAAACACACATACTACAACATTCAAGTGGACGTAGTTTCCCGCTAAGGCGGGAAACGAACCACTATACTTCGCTTGTGTCGTTCTCTCTCTCTCTCTTTCTCTAAAGCTAACTAGAGATCCCACGGATCACTAACGTTAACAGGTGCCTTGTCATTATTGCAGGTCATTAAAGCGGCGCGACCATTGGTTATCTGGAGGCGGTTAGTGGCGGTTTTCTCCCCTATAAATAGGTAGGGTGGGGAGATGATTTGATCATATCCTCAACATGGCACTCTCTCTGTTTTTCATTGTGCTTCTGCTCCTTAAATCTTTTCTTTTTGCAGAATTCTGGGCTTTATAGCTTAATCTCATGCTTGGGTTATAGGCTTTATAGCCTAATCTCACAAGGGCTTGGCTTCATCACCCTTTGGGGGATTGAGCAATCAGTGCTCCTGCGGAACTGTGGCCCCGTCTAAGTGAGAAACCCAAGGACGCCGGTGGCTGGTGGTGTGGTGAGGCTACAACGATAGAGATCGAGTGGTGACAGGGCAGAGAATGGCGGAGATTGGTACCGCCCCCCAGTCTTTCCCACCAGAGCTTGACCAGCCGGTCAATCCTCCAATTCAGTGATCTTTTTCCGGAGCCCCTCATATTCCAAAGAATCAGACTTGGCTGGAGGGGTATCGAAAATAATTATTGTGTATCGCACTCATGTGCTAGGGTGTATCGTGTTTGTATTAAGATGTAGTGTTTTCAAGTTTGTGTATCGCACTTGTATAAAGGAAATATTGGTGTATCGCTATTGGTCGTAAAGCCTTTGTAGTGAAGTTCCTTTGTATGCCATTCTGGAGTAAATATGTATCGCCTTTCATTTATGCATTTGTCTTCCATTGTGTTGCATTTTTCATTGTGTATTGCCGTTCATGGCGTTGGAGTATTCGTAAGCATTGAGCATTATTATATGGGCATCGCATTTGGTGATGGTTTATCATCGTTGGCGCATTTTGTAGTTGCTTAGCATGGCGCATCGTGTATCGTTATTTATTCGTTATTTCGATACCGCGATGTGTGGCGTGACTAGCGTTCATTCATTCATTATCGCAACGGGTCGCGTATCGTTGACATTCATTTATTCATTGGAGGCATTCATTCATTTGGCGCGATATATCGCGTGTCGGTGGGATTCATTCATTCATTTGATCGCATTCATTCATTGAACGTGACATGTCGCGTATTGGTGATATTCATTCATTTGATCGCATTCATTCGTTTGATCGCCATTGGCAGCGCAAAGGTTTGCAAGGGACAACATCGTGTTGTATCAGCAGAACCGGCCGGAAGCGATATCGCATTTACATTAATGGTAACTCGTGGGCAATAAGTTGGGATTTCTATACAGCTTGCCCATGCCCGTTGCGTGTGATCGTTGTGGTGGCCAGTGTAGGGCCTATGGCCATAGCAGTGTAGGGATACGATATGACCATATAGGGTCGAATGGCGATAATCGTTGGCGTTTGCCAATTGGTGAGAAGTGTGGCGAGTAAAAATATTTCATTCATTGCGAGAGCATTTCATTCATTGCTAATAGCATGTCGTTCATTACTGCACGAGGGCAGTTGCAAAATACCTTGAATTAAAAAGATAAAAGGAGATGATGTTGGTGCTTACAGTCATTTAGAGGTGGCGATAGCGAGGTGGGGATTGCAAAGTCTGGGTGTCTCGCTCTACTTGGGGTAGTAGCGAAGGTGCTGGGCGTTCCAAGGGTGTGGCAGAGTAATACCATCCGCGCCCCTCAGATAGAAGGTAGCGGGTCCGACGGCCTTGGTGATCTCGTATGGCCATTCTCAGGTGGCTTTCAACCCAGTAGGAGTTGCCATCTTTTCCTTCATCACTCAATCTCCGACAGAGAGAAGGCGAGGCATGACCCATGCGTTGTAGTATTGGGCGATATGTTGTTTGTTGTTGATGTTGCGGAGGTGGGCTCACTCTCAGCGTTCTTCTAAGAGGTCAGAATCGAGGCTCAGCCCCTCTGAGTTGGTGAGTGCGTCGAAGCATGCCACTCTATTGCTTTGGACCTCTTGCTCGACCGGGATTACTGCCTCAGTGCCGAAGGATAAGCAGAAAGGGGACTCACCGTTGGCCTCTGTGGGGGTCGTTCTGATTGCCCACAGGACCACGGGTAACTTCTCTGCCCATAAGCCATTGGCGTCATCCAGCCTCTTCTTCAGGTTTTGCTTGATAATTTTGTTAACTGCTTGGACCTGGCCATTTGTCTGTGGGTGTGCAGGAGAGGCGTATCGAATCATTGTGCCGTATTGGCCGACGAAGTCCCTGAGAGTATCGTTATCGAATTGTGCACCAATATTGGTGATAATGGTTTCAGGGATTCCGAATCGGCAGTAAATATTCTTCCAGAGGAAGTTGATGACCTTGGCAACTGTGATCGTGGCTAGAGCCTCGGCCTCGACCCATTTAGTGTTGTAATCAACGGCGACACTAGCAAATTTTAGCTATCCTGGTGCAGTCGGGAATTTTCCAATGAAATCAATCCCCATTGGCAGTATGCCCAAGGGGCAATGATAATTGAGAGTGGTACTGACGATACGAGAGGGGAGTTGGCAAACTATGGCATTTGAGGCAGGCGCTAGCGATACGCTTTGCATCTTGTTCGATCGTGGGCCAGTAGTACCCTGTGCGCAGTGCCTTAAATGCAAGGTTTCTTGCTCCTGCGTGGTTGCCGCAGACCCCGCTGTGTAGCGATAACAGGACCCGCCGCCCCTCCTAGAGGGAAATGCACTTCAGCAGGGGAAATGACCTTCCTTTCCTGTACAACTTGCCTTCTCGGACCGTGTATAGTGTTGCCCTTCTACGGAGTCTGGTGGCGATGGTGCTGTCCATTGGCTCGATACCTTTGGACAGGTAATCAATGAATGGGTCCATCAATAAAGGTGGGCGCTCGCTCTCCGTAAGGAAAATTTCTGAGAACGGCTTGTCTATACTCGATTTTTCCAGGATTTCCATCTTGAGGCTTCCGATATCGGTGTTTGGCGGGGATGTCGCCAATCGGGCGACAGCATCTGGCTTGGTATTCTGTGCTCGGGGAATTAGAGCGATGGTGTGGCTGGTGAAGCATCGTTGCAGTAGGGTCTTGGTGAGTGATTGGTAATGAGATAGATGTGGTTCTTTGGCCTGGAAGTCACCACCGACCTGGTTGACGACAAGTTGGGAATCGCTGAAGATTGCCAGGCTCGTGACTCCCAACTCTTTTGCCAACTGGATGCCATCTATGAGCGCCTCGTACTCGGCTGCGTTGTTCGATGCTTTGAACTTGAATTGTAGCGCATACTCGTAGTAAATGCGTAATTATGAGGAGAGAGGAGAGAACGTTTTATAGGTTGGGAAGAGGCTGACCTCTTCCTTGTTTTCGATGTGGGACTGATATGCTTCAGTTCCCAGCTTCTGGAGCTTCTGATGCTATCTTGGCGCAGTGCGTGGCGGCGCGTCAGCGGTGATCTGGAGGTGAGCCGGGGCTCAGGCGGTAGCCTGCTTGGCTGTGTTTCCGTAGGTCACAGAGTTGGTGGTAGTTGATACCGCTGGCGGTAGCATGAGCGTGGCTCATTCTAGCTAATTATGCTTGGCAAATGCTTATGTGTGTGTGTGTGTGTGTGTGTGTGTGTGTGTATATATATATATATATACGTGGAATATATATGTATT
Organism: Rosa rugosa; assembly: GCF_958449725.1. Taxonomy (NCBI): domain Eukaryota; kingdom Viridiplantae; phylum Streptophyta; class Magnoliopsida; order Rosales; family Rosaceae; genus Rosa; species Rosa rugosa. The sequence goes on along the minus strand of NC_084824.1, from coordinate 20,669,669 downwards.
GGTGGTTTTGTTGTGATGCAAACAATATTTTGAAATGAGTTCATTATTGTTTAAGAATAGAGAAATTGTGTATGGAGTTATGATCGTAGAATTTCATTTGTTGAGATACCACGGGTCTTGTATGACTATCTTAAATTGTGAATTAAGATGTGGTAGCTTGTATAGGAATATATGTGTAATGATCGGTGAAATCAGTGTGATGAATCATTGTGATGATTGTTGTGTAGGAATATTTGTGTAGGAATATTTGTGTAATGATCTGTGAAATCAGTATAATGAATCCTTGTGATGATTGTTGTGTAAATCTTGTGTAAGAATATCTGTGTAATGATTGGTGAAATCAGTGTGATGATTTTTGTGTGAAGAATGTGGGAATATCTTAGTGATGACCGGTGAAATATGTGTGATGATCAGTGTGATGATTGCTCTGTAAAGGAGTTGAATTGTTATTAAGTTAACAATGATCGAGAGGGTTGCTGTGATGATTTCTCAGTGAAGGAGGTACGTTTGTTATTAAGTTAACAACTAATGAGATGGTAACCATGATGATCGGAGCTACCTATAGATGTGAGGGCATGGAGTTGTGATGATTACTATGATTTGAATTGTTTGTTTTAATGTAACCTCCTGAACTAAAACTATACGCAGGAGTTACTATGAATTGATTTACCTTTGTTTGATTTGTGATTGCCTTGCTTTCTTCTTGATTTTTACTATTGAGGGTTTGAATGATTTGAGCGGCCATAGTGGAGACGAGTGTTCCCTCTGGGGAGGATAGGAAGGTGATTTCATTGTTTTTCACCTTTGATGTCACGTTGATGACAAAGGCTTCCGGTGGGGAGGAAAGCGGTGTGATTTTGTAATTCACCGTACTGCGTTAAAATGGTTTCAAACATTACTTAAGGTGATTTTGCTTGACTGGAATTTGTGTAATTGGAAGCTAGGTTGAGAATCTGAGCATGTGGTTTTAGTCACGAGTTGACTTACGTAAGCATGATATGGATGTTTATGAAACTGATGGTTCTAGTTATGAGTTATATGCTTATCGTTGTTTAGGTTGAGGTGACTTAAGAATATGTTTCTGCTTTGTGGTTTTAAGTTTACTCAAACAAGCTTTTTTAAGCTTACCGGGTTTATTGTGTGGCAACCCGGTACACTATTCGATGGTGTAAGGGTTAATCCTACAAGTCAGGGAAATCGTGGCTAAAGTTGAGACCTTGTAGCAGTTGATCGGGTAGGAAGCTAATTTTGTGACTTTACTGTTGTTAAGACTTCCGCTGTGTAGTAAGCTTTGAGAAGCGGTTACTTGTTATTTTGTTAACGCAATTTAATTTGTAAACTCTGTGTAATGTAATATGTGACTCTAAAGAACGAGTCTATATTCACATTGTGGATTCGGGACATAGTTGGTGCCTTTGTTTAAAGGAAAATTTTCTTAGCTGTTTTGTTTGATGTCCGAACCATCATGCTCAAAGTTCTTGTGTTGTTTGAAATTGTATTATTATTGTAATTGAAATTCAGGGCGTGACAATAAGTAACAGTATAGGGATTTAAGAAAGGTTGTCGAACCCACGAGGATTAGATTCCTTTCACTAGCTAGGGTGTAAACCTAAGGAGAGCTAGAATATGCAAATGTACAATCACAAACCTAGAATCACAACACCGCTAGCGGAACTTCTCTCTTTTCATCTTGCACGCGAGACAGTCTCTGCTAAGCGCAACACCGCTAGCGGAACTTCTCTCTTTTCATCTTCCAAGCGACACAGTCTCCGCTAAGCGCAACACCGCTAGCGGAACTTCTCTCTTTTCACCTTGCAAGTGAGACAGTCTCCGCTAAGCGCAACACCGCTAGCGGAACTTCTCTCTTTTCATCTTCCAAGCGGGACAGTCTCCGCTAAGCACAACACCGCTAGCGGAACTTCTCTCTTTTCACCTTGCAAGCGGGACAGTCTCCGCTAAGCACAACACCGCTAGCGGAACTTCTCTCTTTTCACCTTGCAAGCGGGATAGTCTCCGCTAAGCGCAACACCGCTAGCGGAACTTCTTACAAGCGAGACAGTCTCCGCTAAGCGGAACACCGCTAGCGGAACTTCTCTTTTTTCATCTTGCAAGCGAGACAGTCTCCGCTAAGCGCAACACCACTAGCGAAACTTCTCTCTTTTCATCTTGCAAGAGACAGTCTCCGTTCAGCGCAACATCGCTAGCGGAAATTCTCTTTTTTCATCTTACAAGCGACACAGTCGCCGCTAAGCGAAACACCGCTAGTAGACATCCATCTCGCCAGCAAGGTCCCTGCGACACGTCTTACCACTTACTCTCAGCGGAGGGACTTCCACCAGCGGCGATGACCGAGGCAACGCCTCATTCTGACAACGACCGCCACGCGGCGTTGCAGTCAAGATAAGTTCCTTCAGGGATAATTAAAGGGACACGTCAACAGTCTTCGATGGCCCTGATCAAGCACGTTAACCCCTGACACTAGGGTATCAAAGATTGGGCTCGCTACCCAACACCCTCTGCTCAGCGCAGATCCCCCTCAACAAACAATACACCGGCCAAACGGAGGCCTATCTTAGCCGGGGAGTGGGGGACTCCCTGGGGGGCCTAGCAGGGGCCCACCCGAGAGGGTATAAAGCGTTTTCTCAGAACAAGTCCATGGTTGACAACGCACTGACACTAATTATGCTTTCGCCAGACTAGCAGAAGTAACGCTTCAAACTGCTAGGCAACTCCCCAACCAAAATTGCCCTCCTTGACTGGGGACTTGAGGGACTTGTACTTACATGAGCATTTGCCAAGCATAATTAGCTATAATGAGCCACGCTCATGCTACCTCCAGCGGTACCAACAACCACCAACGGTGTGACCTACAGAAACACAGCCAAGCAGGCTATCACCTGAGCCCAGGCTCACCCCCAGATCGCCGCTGACGCGCCGCCCCAAGAGCGCCTCGCTGAAACATCAGAAGCTGAGAACTGAACCATATCAGTCCCACATCGAAAACAAGGAAGAGATCAATCTCTTCCCCACCTATAAAATGTCCACTCCTCTCTCCTCATTAATTACGCATTTACTACTTACCTATTGTTATTCTGTCAACATAAATACATTGACTAACTTAGCCATCGGAGAGGAGAAGACCGCCCAACGCGGTCTCCCTTTGACGCCTTTTGTATTTTACTTGACAGATAGCGGGAACTCTGAGAACATCACAAGTAGCGGTCCTCTCACCGGACCAGCGTTAACCGAGAGTTGGTCATTCCTAAATCTTAGACATTAACACTCTTGAAGATTTGATGATAAAAGATGGTGAAGCTTGTATTATGTATTGTGTGCATATGTGGAGTAGATGGAGAAAATGATGATAGAAAAGAGAGTGGAGAAATGATGTAGTAGTGGTGGTGTTAATGGAGGTAGAGGATAAGAAATGGTAGTGGTGGTGGAAGAGATAGAGTAGTATGGATAGTATGGGTTTGAATTTTGGGAGGTGAAGATTGAGGTTTTATGGTGAAGATGGAGAGAGAAAAGAGATGTAATGGGTGGTATGGGTGATGGTTCAAGAGCGTAATGAAGGGATGCTTATATAGGGAAGAGAGAGATGTGTAAAATGATGAAAAAAGGCAAAGGAGCAGCTATATATGTCTCTTGGAGGAAATGAAAGGGGCAAGGAGATGGAGTGTTAGAGTGGGTTTAGGTCACTAAAGTCAAGGGAAAAAGCATGTGAGATAAGGTGTGTGATTAGAGTAGGAAAATGGTGAAGAAACATGGTGATTGACCCTGCAAAAACATGGAAGATTTTTGTATGTGATAGAGCAGACCTTTGGTGTAACAGTGGGAGTAGAGATGGTGTGGGAAAAAGAGTAAAGATGTGGTTGATTTGTAACCAAAAAGTTAGGATTTGGTTATGGGAGATTATGGTGAATGGATGTAATGAAATGAGTGTAATGTTACTCCTCCTCCTTGCTCCTCCATGAATATGGCCGGAAAATACATGGCACCACCATGAGTGGTGGTTGGCCGCCACTTGTGCCGCCATTTGTGGTGGTTCGCTGGAATTCAGAATTTTACTTTTTGCTCAACATTTGACCTTCATTCTTTTTAGCTCCAATTCTCTACTTCAAAACCCAAAATGAATGTTTTCTTCACTCTTGCAATATTCCTAGATAAATAAGAAAATGATTTAGTGAAAACTAAAGTAGACTCAAAAGCAAGTTAAATTCAATATTTAGGAGAATGCATATATATGTAAATTATGGTCTAACAGTGACTAGTTGGGATTGAGAGATCCGAGTAGGTCTAGATAGTTCTGGTGGATCGTTAGTATCCGTAATGATTTTGAAAGGGGCATTGAGTTTGTAGGTGGTTGCTGTTGATACCACTTATACCACATACCGCCAAGCATAAGCAAAGACCTCATAGGTGGGCCCCACAACATGGCTAGCCCCGCCTATGGCATGCATCTGGTAGACCTACACCCGAGCTACCGAGCTATGGTGGAGGTCGGCCGGTATCTAGCCTGGAGGCCACACTCCCATGCTCTTCAAAATGCTTCAAGAGAAACAAATAGGCACATATTGTCCCACATCGGAAATATAGAATAGAATGGGACTTCCTTTAGCTATAAGAGGAAGTCTTCCCCTTTTTGGAAATGGATGGGATCCATGATCCCCATACTTGTATCACTACAAAGGCTACTTGGCCTCACTCAAAGTGGAACTTCTAAGTGGATGTAGCCTTGCCTCAAGGGCAAGGTGAACCACTATACATGCTTGTGTCATTTCTCTCTCCCTCTCTACCTTGCCTCATACTTAGTTCCCGTTCCGTATTCTCACACAGAAACAGTTTCTAAGGGGGCTGATGTTTTATTGATGGTCAATGTTGATGGGTATTGGATTACTAGCAACTGGTGTGAGTTGGTTATATTAAAATTGGCGGTGGTGGTTTTTGCTTTGGCCACAGTGCTTGCGTATTAGAATAGAGATAACTGGCACTGAATGCCCCAACTCTATTGTGGTTCTTTCATAGAAGTTTTAGTTGTCGTTGTTGAAGAGGAAAACAGCTCGTGAAGGCTTAGTTTATTATTTTATTAGGTTTTTGCTTAGATCAAGTACGTCCCTACTATATTGAGCTAGGGTTGGCATTTGTTTAATGACTGTACTACTATTATGGTACTTTTTCTTGAAAACTATTTGTTTTATTTTCATTATTTTCTTATTGGCAATGTAGTGGAGAATATTAAAAATAGACAGGAGGCAAGCTCCGAGATAGCAAGAGATAAAACTAGGGTTGGGAAACACAGGGAATTCACAGTTGTTTGTCCGGCGGTGCCCCTGTGTCGACGATGGCTTCTTGCCTGGTCAGCATGAGTTGGCTGCTGCCGGACGGGTCGTTGTTCGGTTAGGATTGTATTTCGGTTGGCTTTGGGGGCTGCAATAAGAGTGCTTGTTTCTCCCTTAGACGGAGGCAATGTTTGAATTGGAGAATATCGTGTGGCAATCAATTACAGGTAGGAGATTGGGTACTCGATCCGGGTTTCAGACCTAGGATCTAGGTACACGGTTTTCTGGCTGGAGGCAAGCTGCTGGGCAATGGCATGGACAGCAGAGTAGGGGTTGGATGCTAGGGTAGAGAAGTCGGCTGGGGCTGAAGGGCTCGCTGGGTTTGAGAGGTCCATGCGGGTCTGGACAACCGTGGTGGATCGTTGGCTGGTTTAAATTGGAGCATCGAGATGGGAGGGGATCGTTCAGGAGGCTGGTGTTTCCATGGTGGTGAATTTTGGAATAGGATGGTTTGGGGATGATGCTCGATGTTGGTTTTTCGGAGAATGGTTTGAACTTAGGTGGTTGTATCTAATATGGTGGTGGTGGGTTATTCCTTGGCCACAAGTCTTGTGGTTAAACGTCAAATTTACCATCACCAAGAACCCAATTTGCATGGTGGAAATCTACGAGAAGCCAGTCAACGTTGAGAGAAACAAATGGTGGCAGCTTGGTCTTTTGTCCATTTAGAGTTTTATTTTTTTTGTTTTTGGCTAGGTGAAATAAGTCCCTACTCATTTGAGCTAGGGTTTAGGTGTCTTGGTCCTGTCGGTGTGCCGGTTTTCTAGTGTTATTTATGAGAAATATGTGATTTAATTTCGGTGCCTTCTGGTTGTCAACGTGATGGTGAATTATCCTTACACGTGGTCTGGCTGTTTTGGATTAATGTGTGGAAGGGGGTTAAAAGGTTCATCTTGATGTTGGTGGCGAGTTTGTATCGTGATATTAGGGATTGTTTACATTTCATTGTAGCCTACGGATATGGACGTGAAGTTTGGTTAGGGGTTGAGCCCTTTTGGCTCATGGATGTCATTAATAGTGACGGACCCATGATTATGGATATTGTTAGGAATATGTGTCGTGGTGTTGAGACCACGACTGGTTATTCCATTGCGTTGTAATCTTTTCGGTGATTAATGAATTTTTCTTCTTCTAAAAAAAAAAATGTAGTGGAGAATTCGTTGTACACATGGTATGGGACACGACATGGAAGGGGGTTAGGGTTTAGGGTTTAGTTTAGTTAGGAACACAGAGGAATGACCACACCTGATCACTAACCTTTAACCTAATCGACTAAACCGCTAAACGAAGATAGATGACCTCGATCACCAATTCACTCTCTTCTCCACTCTCCAGATCTTCTTCTGTTCTTCATCTAAATCCTAGATCCCCTCCCCGTCAAAGATGAGCTCGTCTGGGACAACGGCACGCCGTTTCCCGAGCCCTGTATCGATCGCATCGCTGACACCATCGGAAGGTACGGTGACTAACGTGTGATGTTACAGTGAATCCCGACAGGTTTTGATCGCTTTCAATCCGTTTTCCACTTCCAATTCCCCCCACTTTCATGTTTCTATATTTGGTTGTAGTTGAATTGGTTTTAGGAATTTGTGGATTTATGAAAGAAAGTGAAGTGACAATAAAAATTCATATCTTCAATTCGCTGACTTACTTTGAATTGGATGTGGTTCTGATCACAGCCAATTGGCTGTGATGTTACTCTGAATTGGCTGTGGTTCTGATCACTTTCTTTCTCATTTTTCCATCTCATTCATGCACACATATGGATCTCAAGTTTCTGTCTTTCTTTTCTTTTAATCTGGGCAGCTGATGAGTCTCATGGTATTGTGGGTAATTTGCGTCTGAATATTCAATGATGTTTTACTTTCACCTTGGAGAACTGATGCCCAAGTTTTTTTTTTTTTTTTTCGATTTCCAAGTTCTATTGAGTTTTTGTTATTTTGTGGGATTATCTTTGTTGTAGTGCTCAATTTTGATATATGAAGTCATTGTTTGCTTTGTTGGCTAAAGTTTTGATCGTCACAGCTGCATCCTGGAATGATTGAAATCTGGAAATTTTGGATACCTGTTAAGTACTTGAGTACTTAATTGTGGGCAAAAAAAAAAAACAGAGAGAGAGAGTCGGGTATCCTGAATTGGGCCCGGGCCCGACCCGATCCCTGTCGGTTTCGGTACCAACTTTGAAAAAAAACATAATCCCATCCCGACCCATCTCGAATAATATTTTCGGTACCGGGCTCTGTATCACTCAGTAACCGGCCCGTCCTAGCCCGTGCCCAACCTTAAAATTGACTATTAATAGGCTGAAGATAAGTGCAATATTGTGGTTAGAGTTCCAGCCTCTTTGGCTCATGAAATCTTTAACCATCTTAGCCTCTTTGACCACTCAGTGACCACCAGTTTTTGGTTTAGTGTCCATATTTGCTACCTTAAGCGACTACATCTGCGACCATTAAAGCCCATTTTTGTTATATTGACATATGATTAGTTCCTCTTCTGCATTTAGAGCAATCGATAATTTATGTAGTCGATCAATCACATCTTTACGATCATCTTTATAATAAATGGTTGCATTTTAAATACACAAATTATACAATTAAAATGGGGCTAAGAATACCATGTTATATGAGCACGAATAATAAAGACATGCATTTTAATGTTTTTCATCACAAATCACCCCTAAAAGATTTTTCAGAATTTTAATTGATAATGTTCTCTTTTTCTCTCTTAAGAGACCTTAGGGTTGCTAGCAACGTTGACTAGTTAGTGGTGGCGCTTCAATCTCAACTAGCACGAATGAGTTTCCCTATTTCTATGGTTTCCTTGAAGATGGCGGTGGGGGAGTGATTTATAGACACTCATTCTTGACTCTCATAAGAAAGGTTTCTCGACTGCGACGGACTCTGGTTGGTGGTGGTCTTGTACCTTGGACTCAGAAGGGTGGCGGCGCACTCTTTTCTATTCTCCTCCTTGGTGGTGAAGACTGATGGTTTTGAGGGTGCCCCTCAGTTTCAAGATTGGATCGGGTTTGCCTTTTGGGAGGCTTCTATTCTTAGGTGGTGGTCGATGTGTTTACAATGACTAGTTTTGGGAGGTTGGGTTAGCTAAAGCCGAAACAGAGGCTTACTATATTGACAAGACCCGCCTTGAAATTTCACCCTGAAATCCGAGGTGGCCCTGCGGGGCCTACTTGTAAAGAATGTTTTACCGAAAATTCGGCAGAACCTCCCCTAGAAGTAGGTAACCAAAACCTATAAGGACACATTTTCACTTCTAACAATTCACCTTAATCTCCTGGAGCCATCTTGCTAACCAAAACACAACTCCACATCCACGTAAAAACCAAACCCAACACTCCCATAGTTCACTAACATATTTAAAGTTTAACATGATCCCAAGTACCTAAACATCACTCCCAAAATATAATAATTATCCCAATAGGTAATCAGAGCATTCTAGAAAAACGTACCGAATTACATTACAAGTAGGTTAAGCTAGTAACCTACACAAAATGGTAGCAACGGAAGGATGCTATGCCTCAACTCCTAAATATGCTGAACCAGCAACACTGCAAACTGGGCATTTGAAACCAAAGGGCCCAGGGAAAAGTATTTGAAAATATTAGAGTGAGTGGACGAAAAAAATAACTAAATTGAAATAAATGAAATGAATAATTTAATACTTTTCCGCTTCAAAAACGCTTTTAAAAATCAAGCATGCGATTCACCATAGTAAAACAAAAAGCTTTAAATCAACATTTATGAAAACACGTTTATCGAATAGAGAAGCCAACAATTCAAGGCTCAAACCAAGGTTTTAAATTTCTCCGAAACTGCCGAAATTTCCGTCGAAATTTCCGTAATTTTGAAGTACCGAAACGAAATTCATATGCTATATCATTTCCGTAAGAAGTTTCCCGAAATTTTCCGAAATTTTCCGTACATTTCCACGAAATTCTTAATTTCCGAAATATCTACACACACAATATATATTTAAAAATTCACACCGAAATTTTGTCCGAAATTTCTCTAAAATTTCTGTTAAATTTTTTTGTCACCTACAATGAATTTTTACTTCACACTTTTATAGAGAAAATATGAAATTTTGAATTTTTTTTTTTTTTTTTTGCAATCAAGTTGAATGTTCCAACCATAACATGATTTCCTTTTTGCTTCGTCTCAAATATTGTATGCTTTCATACACTGTAACATCATATTAGGTAATTCCACAATATCCGATGTATGGATTGCATGTGGAAAGGGAACAACACGTACACATACAATAACCATGTGATGAAGTACGGAAATCATTTCCAAAATTCATGTACTTGGGAGCAGTATTGTATGATACTAAATGAAAGCAGTTCAACCAGCTAGATCGAACCACATCGTAGTAACTTTTATATTCCTTTTGTTGTACTCATTCATTTTTATTCACGAGGTTTTGGTTTTACGTGCCCCGCCCCACCCCCTTGTAATTTTCTAATTATTAAAAAAAGTAAATCATATTTACATTATCAATATACAACACATTATCAATACACATAGATAAAAGCACTAGTTTAGCAATCTCGTCCGTATAAAATATCATAATTCTATTATAAATGTATAATTTTAGAGATGTTACATTGTAAATAGGTTTATTATAGGTTAGTTTAGTCTATGTAAAAGTTTCATTCAAAAATATCATTTTATAATTGCAATTAATTTGATTTCTTTATTTTTAACTGAAATTTCCACTGAAATCGAAACTTTCTCAGAAATTTCCTTAAATTTGAAGTACCGAAATCGAAACCGAAACCGAAATTTGAAACCTTGGCTCAAACATATATTTACCCAAGTGTACAATAACAACTCAAGGGGACCACAAACATACCTGTATGCATCATTAGATAAATCTCTGAAAATGACAATCATTATCTAGGCCTCCAGTACATCCTTTCTCTCGTGGAGCCACCGCTACTTCTACAGCCACCAGTACATCCCCTCACTCCTGGTACCTCCATTTGAAAACCAATACTAGTTCATCCCCTTCTCCTAGTGTCTTCGACTCAACTATATAGCTATCAGTACATCCCCTCTCTCCTGGTGCTACACTCCTATGAGACCACTAGTTCATCCCCTCTCTCCTAGTGGCTCGAACAACATAAGTCACAATTCAACAAACAAACAAACATAACAAGTCAGACAATAACTAACATCATCATAGTATCACCAAGAGCATAGTTCTCATAGTCAAAGCAATTTTATTAGAATCCAACATACCATTCATCGGAGATAAATCATCGAAAGCTCAAAGTCAAAACAAATGGTAAAGCGAAATCTTTCCCGAAAGTCAACATCGAATTAAATCACAATTAAGTCTCCAAAATCATCATCAAAAGAAAATCATGAGGTAAATCGAAATTAAATTCCTAATCGAATCATGTGCTCAAATTATAATCCAAAACCAAAATTATAATATAAGATCCAATATCATTTTCCGAAATGTCCAAGAAACCATTTCACAAATATTTAATTCCGAATACTTAGAATCGCATGCGTTTCATTTCAAAATAAATGTCCACTCACCGTATGTATGTATGTATGTATGTATGTATGTATGTATGTATGTATGTATGTAGCTAAATCCGTCAACTGTGGGTATCCTCGTCGAGCGATGGCTCTGCATGTCATCCTGAACAAATAACAACTTGTAAACCACAATTTAAAATGCTTGACAACAAAAAAAACTCGGAAACGAAACCCGGAAACCCTTCGTAAATTAACATCTCCATTTCTTCTCGGATTCATCCCAAACTCCACCACTAAGACCAATTCGTTAATTTAAAGGTTCTAGGGCAGAACCGAGAGAAATCTGTCAGTCGGATTCTCGAAAATCGATAATCAAAACTCCATACTTCGGAAAAATCACAATCGATACTAAATTTTTTTCTAAACTTTACCAACTCCACAAGTTATAAGGAACGCAACCAGCTAATTTAGGAAGCCAAAATTGACCCTCCAGTGTGGGGCCCACGCGTCGCCGGCCAACCGTCAAACCAGGTATCAACACCTATGCCAAAATCTTCCTCTCATCAAGCCTAACAACTTTCACAACTACAACAAAGTCCAATTTGAAGCCAAAAGTCCGGAATTTACCTCGAAAGCAAAGAGGGGAAATTTGAAACCCTAGATCTTCAAGGCTTCGATTCGTGCTCCACACTTCAAATTGGACCAAGAGACTTTGAGAGATTGTTGTATGATCCAAGAGCTTAAAGACCCAACAAGAATCGTTGCCGGCGGTGCCCGGAATCTTGAGTTCCGACCAAAACCCAAGAACGACAGCGCTGCCTTCTTTTCTCTTCCTTGCTGCACCTTCCACGGTTCAAACCGAGCTACCAAACCACCCTAGAATTGAATAGGACGGCGAGAGCTTTCCAACGGTACCTGTGGTGCCGAAATCCATCACCGGATAGAGGAGAAATCGCCGGAAGAAGGTGACTGGGTCGGGGAGAGAGAGAAACTGACGGGTAAGTTTCCAGAAATGAAAACTTACCACAGTAACTCCTCATTTTATAGAAAAATTACTATAAACAGTAACTTTAGTTTTCCGATCATAACTTTCACATACGAACTCCGATTTAAGCGGGCCTTGTGTCTATGGGCTCGGTTTAACATCCTCTACAACTTCTGTGAAGAAGTTTTCTCAAATTACGAATGAAACAAAAGTCAACTTTTTAGTCCACTAAAAGTATCAAACAAAGTAAAAAGTGAAAGTAATTGTCGTTTACCATCCAAATGACTAGTAAATTGGTAAGGGGCCGTGATCACTTACCCAATTTTAGCCTAAAAATTGTCCACTAACTCCACTAAGAGTTTTTTACTCCAATTTACCCAATCTAACATCTATTGACAGTATTGCCCTCATTAACTACTCCCCTCAGACTCTCTCTCTTTTCTCTCTCTCTCTCTTCCATGGTAGCTGCTAGGGGTGGGCGTCGGGACCCGAAAGACCGAGAACCCGACCCGAACTGAGGAAAAAAGCCCGATTCGGTTCGGTTTTAGAATTGAAATTTTCGGTTAGGTCTAAAGCCCGACCCGAATTCATGTAATCGGTTCGGTCTCGGGTTTCATATTTTTAGGGCCCGAAAGCCCGAACCGACCCGAATACTGTAGCATACGCCACATGTCAGTCCATGATTGGGTGTTATAATAATAAGTTAAATATTAAAAAAAAATTAAACAACCCTAAAGGAGTAAAGGCTACACTCCTCCAGTCGACTAACTCGACCTCAGCCGCCCTCTCTTTGCTTGTCAATACTCGATAGTATCGAACTATCGATACCATCTCACTATCTCAGTCTAAGCCCCAAATTTATTTCCTATCTTCGAGCCCTCCACCACCTTCTGAACTTAGGATGATTAATCAAAGGCGTTGCTTCAAGGGGCTCTCTGGGACGAATTCTATATCTGGTACTTCTTCCTAATCCTCCGATCTCCACTCCGCTTTCAACATCCGCGAAGCCGAACTCCGAGCCTTCTTTGCTGAATTCTCCAGCTCCGGCGCCGACCCCCTTGGGGTTCTCCGAGCCCTCCACCACCTCGACCAGGTTCGAAGTCGGATCCTCGCCTTTGGGGTTTACCCTGCACCTTCAAGGTTGTCTATCTCTCTCTCTCTCAGTCTCTCCTCCCTCACCCTTCAATTTCTGCTTAAATCGAAACAAGAACACGATCCGTGCGCTGTTACAGCTCCCGATTTCGCCGTCGCCGACTTGACGCAAGTCCGAGCCGCTCCGAGATCTGATAGGCCTTTGCTTCGTCTTCAATAATCCGATCGACTCTTCCGATCAGGTAAGCATATAATGCACAAAAGATGTTTGATTTATTGTCTCTGAGAGTTCTGAACTATTATGACATGTCAGATCTGTAGCTATTTATTGATGTAAGACTCTATAAGTCAATGGGAACCAAAGTAATATCAGAGTTTAGGCTTGGACGGACTGAATTTGTTGAGAGTTGAAGGACAATATTTTACTGTGAATCTGTTGAGAACCAAAGTAATATCAGAGTTTAGGCTATGATAAACTGAATTTGTTAAGGATTGAAGAACAATATTTTATTTTGATTGAGCTGATGTAGAGTTAAGTAACTTATGTAGAACATTGAGGTGCCTTGTTGAGCCGCGTGGGATTGCAGGATCTGGATTAGCTCTTTTCAAATTTTGTTTGTTTCTCTTAGCTTGGCAAAGCTAAAGAATTTGGATTGTAAACATATTCTGATATACAGATTGATAAACAGCTAGAAGGTTCTGAAATGTATTTGTATCTTATATCAAAATTATTCTGTTACAAACAGATGAAGTGCAGATAAGAAGGTATTCACCAGTTCTAGAAAGTGCATTACTAGATGGTAATGGTACCTTGGTAGTCGATGAGTGGCAGGCAGTTCCTGATATTCGGAGAACTTCAGCTGAGAAATATGGGGATCGTGTAGCATTAACAGATCGTTTATGTTTCTGTTGGACAATTTGGATTGTTTTCTGTTGGACAATGTATTCTGGACTCTTGAGTTTGTGTTGTAAACTGTAAACTATGGCTAAACTTGATTATTGCAAATTGATTACAGTTATGTTAATGAGTTTATTTCACAGCATTATAATTTGATATGCATTCCAGTCTTCTAGGTACCAAAACTGACAAAACGGGCAAAATAGGCAGAACTGACATTTTGGGCCCGAAAAAGCCCGAAAACTAAACCGGCCCGAATGGGTTTGGGTTTTGTCGGTTTTCAGTTTACAAAAAGCCTGAACCGACCCGAACCGAAAGTTTCGGGTTCGGTCTCGATCTCACTGATTTTCAGGCCCAGCCCGACCCGAGCCCAGCCCTAGTAGCTGCGGAACCAGAGTACGAAGCCCACCTCTCCTTCCTTCCCTTCCTGCCAGATCTCCCCCTCCTGTCTCTATTTCTATCCCTCTGAAACTATTCGATCTACTCCCACCGGTATGACATAGGCTTCGCTCATGGAGAAGATCTACTCCTACCGCCGCTTGTCGCTGTCTTCCGACGATACTCACTGCCGGCGAAGGAGTAGCGCTCATCAATATCAGTCTGGTAGTCCGGCTTAGATCTGGTGACGATTAGGTTGCCGGCGGTCAGTTCAGGTAAGACGAGCTCGCTGAGCGAGGTAAGGAACTTGAACGAGGGTACCCATCGAGTGCATCGTAATCTATTTCCGGCATGAATTTCTGAGGTTCTTCCGAAGAAGAAGCTCATCGCAGCCGTGTGAAATTTGGAGCAGAAGAGGTCGATCAAGGAGTATGAGGTGGAGTTTCTGAGGTTGGCTACCGGAGCTGGGTAGTCTCCGAAGTGGAGCGATGAGGTAGAAGATTGGGGAATTTGGGTTTTCACGATCAATTTCCATTGTAAGTCTGTAACTCAAGTCTGAAGATTTTTCTCAATGGAGGGACAAGCTGCTTGGCATATTCTGATTTGGTTCCAAACTAAATTAATTTTATTTTTTTTGGCAAGATTCAGACTAAATTAATTTACCCGTTGATATAATGACAAAAAAAAAATGTAAGTCTTTCGAAAGTCGTGCTTCAATTCCTTTATAGTTTACACCGCCCTTCATCTTTTAAAAACCAATTTACTAATGAAGATAGTGTAAACTTGTATTGGCTTTTATTGGGTCTATTGGGGGGCAATGATATGATTATTGAAGGCAATAATATGATTATTGGAGGACAATAATATGATTATTGGGAGGCAATAATATGA
The DNA here is from genome assembly GCF_958449725.1 of Rosa rugosa. NCBI lineage: Eukaryota > Viridiplantae > Streptophyta > Magnoliopsida > Rosales > Rosaceae > Rosa > Rosa rugosa. Next base: position 20,654,573 of record NC_084824.1, on the reverse strand, counting down.
TTATTAGGAGGCAATAATATGAGTATTGGAGGGGCAATAATATGCATATAAATTGATCAATTGTGCCTGTAGTGTATTCATTTTGGTTTTGGGAGTTTATGCAATTAACTGGAGGGCAATAATATGATTATTGGAGGCAATAATATGATTATTGGGAGGCAATAATATGAGTATTGGGGGGCAATAATATGATTACTGGGGGGTAATAATATGGTTATTGGGTATTATTAGGGGGAAATAAATTCAAACGCCGGAATCCGGTCACCAGTCCGGTAGCTGGATTCCGGTGACCGGTCGCATGATTCCGGTTGCCGGAGTCCGGTCACCGGTCGCCGGAGTCCTCCACGGAGTCAAGCAAGGTCTCCAATGACTTATTTCTCAAAGTGACAAAGAAGGAGAGGGCAAAATTGTCCCAAAAATAAATAAAAATGAATTAAAAAATACTTAATTGGGTATTAAGGAAATAATCTCTTAGAGTGTTTGGGTAAGTGGGTAATCTCTTAGAGTGTTTGGGTAAGTGGGCAATTTTTAAGCTAAAATTGGGTAAATGATCATTTCCCTAAATTGAGGTACGGAACGTAACATATATGGTAGGCGATGCGGCTGGGCTCTGACTGCATAGGACTGTCAGATGGTCTCTCTTTATCGATGGTGGTGATGGCGGATCTGGTTTGCTATGGGTCAGATCCGATTGTGGGTCTTTTGGTTTGGTTTATTGCCTTCGGTGGTAATGGTGGCGTCAATGGCGGTGCACATGACCGGTGCTCCTGGGGTGTGGGGTTGCTGGATTTTCCTTCTAGTCCCGATGAAATGTGCGTTGGCGGCTTTGACTATGGTGACAGCAGTAGTATTGTGGAGGAGGGTAACTTCTCACCTAGGGTACGCTTTCGTTGGGCTTTTTGGGTCTGGACTTGGCTATTCTGGGTGCATAATGCCTTTAGGGCTTCATATTCTATTTTTATTTTGGTCATTCTTCAATTTTTATGAAAAGATGATGGGCCCCTTTTTTTTTTTTTTTTGAGTGAGGAGAATTGGAGATCGATAAGGAAAATAAACCTTCGTTGTTTTATTTTATTCTTCTTCGGAGGTCGAGTTTTCGTTATTTTGAGCTTAATCCTAAAAAGTGGGTGTGCTACGGGTTTGCTCTGTAGTATACTATGTTTAGGGGTGTACTTGGCAATATATTATGCGTAACACTCTTTTCTGACAACCCATGTGAGTGTGTGGTTATTATAATACTTACTAAATTGCATAATGTATGACTTTTTCAACTTAAAAAAAAAATCACACATCACCCATTTTTGTTTCCATAATAATCCAAACCAAATTTAATTTTGAACTCGAATGGCCTAGTTTGGAACCCCCAGGTCTAGCGTTCGAATCCCAGCTCCATCCCGTGGCCAGCAGATTTGAGGGACCCTTTGGGTTCGTGCGTCTGCGGTGCAGTGGATTAGTCTGGCTTTGCCAGGCTTTCGCCGCAATGTCGGTGCAGGTGTCCTGGCGCTGGGATACCATTGCATGGGTGTGTGAGTTACTAACAACTAACCCGATCAAAAAAAAAAAAACTAAGAGCGATATATTTTTTTTTTCCGATAAAAAATGACTCGATTAGAAAAGTCTTTCTAACCAGGCTAAACTAAGAAATAGTAAGCAAAAATGGGTCGGCCCACGTAATTACCGACGGTCACAATCCATCAAAATTTCAAAATTACGTGCGAAAATTCTCTATTCAACAATCAACACCTAACCAGAGCTACCAGTCAGTCCCGCACACACACTTACATCATCTCCTTCCTCTAGAAAGTTACAGAGAGAGAGACAGACAGAGATGACGTGTTTGTGCTCTTGGTGTTCCTCTTGCACTTGCGGCCTCTGCTCCTCCGTGGCCTCCGGGATTTCCGGCAAATCAGCGAGACTCGGGTACTGCGGCCTCTTCGGGCTTTCCTTGGTCGTCACTTGGATTCTTAGAGAAGTTGGAGCTCCTCTCTTGGAGAAAATCCCATGTGAGTCCAATTTCTCACCGACCCTTTTCGTTTTAGGAGCTGGTTTTAATTGGGTATGTGGTAGAATTGTTTAGTTGTTGAAAACGATAGCAAATTCTGGATTTTTGGGTTGTTTGTATTGAGCTCCGAGCTCTATGAATTTGGTTTGATTCGTTTTGGGATGCTTGTTGAAGTCTCTGTTATGATTATGGATCGTGCAATTGATATATCACTGTCTAAACATGATGAATGAGATGAAGATTATTGCAAAAAAAAAAAAAAATTGGAATTTAGTGATTGCATTATTATAGTTCATTATAAATTTGGCAATGTCAGAAATTCAGAATTGCGTTTTGAGCTAGAACACTTTTTATGTGATTTTTGTTTCACCTTTCAAGATTGTTTGCCACTGTGTGATCTGATTGTTTCTGATCGCTATTGGTATCGATAGGGATAAGCTCTTCCGAGACTCACACCAAGGCATGGTATCAAATACAAGCGGTTCTTCGGGTGAGCATGGGGAATTTCTTGTTTTTTGCGATACTTTCGCTTATAATGATAGGTGTGAAGGATCGAAATGACCGGCGAGATGGCTGGCACCATGGTGGATGGATTGCCAAGATGATCATCTGGCTTTTGCTTGTCATTCTCATGTTTTTTCTTCCAGACATTGTCATCACAATCTACGGTTAGTTTTCTCCTAAATAGGTCTGAGACATCAATAGTTTCTGCTTCTGTTATTTGACCTGGTGCAACGGAGAATGTGGTGATCCTACCTTGCTTTATTAGTGTGCTTAACATGTACTGAAGAAAGTAAATGATTTGTATGCTGTAGCAAATGAATCTTAAATTCTAATAGCATTAAAGTTTCCCTGGAAAGAGTGTTCTTTGCACTAGGACATTTAACATTTCTCTATGAGATTTATATAAATATGGAAGGATTTGTCAGTTGGATAATGCTGAAGTAAATGGCTCTGTTTCCAGCCATAAGCTTACGTACTCCCAGAGTCCCAGCAAAGTTTATAGACTTTAGATGCTTTTTGTCATTCCTGATATTTATGCAGTTTACCAGGAAAAAGAATTGTTTTTTGATTGTGGAACATGCATGGGGATTGTGGGGTTTTAGAATCCACCATTTACATGGTCACCTAGGTGTTCGTTATTAATTGAATCTCAGAGTTGATAATTTTGATTGAAGTAAGGGAAAACTTATTTCGGCCAGTCCTGAATCTGATTCTCCCTGATGGTTGTTTCGTCACTGGGAAAAGTACTGTTCTGTTCCCTGTGATTTTATGCTAAAGTGACTAGTTGAGCTCTATTATATCTGAGGGGAAAATAAGTCTCTATTATATCTGAAGGGAAAACTTATTTCATGGCTTTATTTTTATTATAACAAATAAAGACTACGAATCTGGATGGTAGAGAAAATATCTTGTTAGTTGAGTGTAGCCACAAAGTTCTTTTATTGGAGGGGTTTTAGCACTTTCAGGCTAGGTTTAGACTTGGATAGATGCATATGATATTCAGACTTGGATACTAGGTAATGGGCCAACACTTCAACATTATTTGGCCAGTCATGAATCTGATTCTCACTAGTGGTTGTTTTGTCACTGGGAAAATTACTGTTCTGTTGCCTGGTTTTATGCTAAAATCAATAGTTGATCTCTGTTATATCTGCATGCAGGAGATATATCAAAATTTGGGGCAGGCCTGTTTTTACTGGTTCAAGTGATTATCTTACTAGACTTTACTCACTCCTGGAATGATGCATGGGTGGAGAAAGATGAACAAAAATGGTGAGTTTAGTCCTGATATGTATAATTTCCTCCATCACTGGTTCAAATGAGTTTAACTGTATGGATTAATACATTTCAGGTATATCGCGTTGCTTGCTATATCAATTGGGTGCTATATTGCAGCATTTGTGTTCTTAGGCATTCTGTTCATTTGGTTCAATCCCTCTGGCAATGACTGTGGCCTTAATGTCTTCTTCATTGTCATGACCATGATTCTGGCATTTGCATTTGCAGTGATTGCATTACACCCAACGGTAAGGATAGAATGGTAACTTTCGTCAATTTGAAACTCATGCTTGATGTAAGATGTCCATCTTTCCCCATATGTTAATCGATGAACTATTCATGTACACTATGTAGATTGTGTATAAATTGCAACCATGCTCTCTTGAAGGAATTAGGAATCATTACCATAGATTTCTGGTGGTAATCTAGTAAAGGACACTGATCACGTGGAGTGTTATGATTTTGGGCAACACAAAATGGCTCTGAATTTCTCTGGATAGGCTCATTAGCACTCTTACCTACATTTCTTGACAAGTTTATCTCCACTCTTTACTGAAGGAAATTGTCCCAGTACTCGGTTTTTGAGAAAACTCATCATATCTTATTCCACCATGTAGTACACAATACTGCAAAGATTTGTATTGGTGAATTGAAGTGTTATATGATATGATCTTTGTTATTTGGAAAAATTGGGACTTGGTAGGTTTGTTCTATGGTGTTGGGTCATATACTAAGGGTTAACCCCCATCACTATTTTGCCTGTAAATTTCAAACAGGTGAATGGCAGCCTCCTTCCTGCTTCTGTTATATCAGTATATTGTGCTTATGTGTGCTACACGGCTCTTTCCTGTGAGCCTGTTGGCTATGCTTGCAATGGTCTTCACCACTCCAGCGCGGTCTCTTTTAGTACTACTCTTCTTGGGATGGTGACGACCATTCTTTCAGTTCTGTACTCTGCATTACGTGCTGGATCTTCAACAACTTTTCTGTCACCACCGTCTTCACCCAGGGCAGGTACTCAAAATAAACTTTTTTAGTCGTTTATGTTGCAATACATCAAAGTTACTCTCATTTGTAAGTTACATATAAGTTCTTTGCAAACTCGTTCCAATTTGTGGCGCAGCTGAAAAGAAACCTCTTCTTGAGGGGAAAGAGTTGGAAGAAGGGAAAGAAAAGAATGAAAAAGAAGCACAACCTGTCAGCTATTCCTATACATTTTTCCACCTGATATTTGCCTTGGCTAGCATGTATTCAGCCATGCTTCTTTCGGGTTGGACCAACACATCAGAGAGCTCAGACCTTATAGACGTTGGCTGGACATCAGTTTGGGTGCGAATCTGCACAGAGTGGGTTACTGCTGGACTATATGTTTGGTCCCTTGTAGCTCCTTTACTTTTCCCAGACCGCGAGTTCTAGATTCCTCCTTCACAGAATCTCGGTTGTTTTCCTGTGGATTACAAATTGGACTTGTAGTTATCTTATAGCTTTCCAGATAGTCATGGTTGGGAGTTTAAAGTATAGTTGAGCTCGGTGAAATTTCAATACGTTGTCTCCTGGTAGTCTCTACTCTCTAGTATGTAAGTGTTGCTTTTGTGTATATATGGAGCAAAAATTGCAATAAAAACTAAAATGAGGTCTCCAACTGAAATTTCTAGTTATGTTTGAAAGCTCTTTCTTCCTTGACGACTACAAATTCTATACTATCATTAGCATAGATAGAAAGTGATGGAGATGATCTATGGACCCAATGAGCATGACCTTCCAATTTATGTATTTGTATTTATTGCCTTTATCATGCAACTTAATATCCTGATTGAGTGGATCGAGTTCATTTCTGACATTGACTTTTGGTGGAAAAAGCATGGGCTAATTTAGTTGCACATGTATTGTCTAATTTAGTTCAACAATATATATCAAGCTATTAGTTTTTTGTTTCGAGAATAAGTTAACATGTCAAGTTAACACTAACAAAGACATAGTTTTTTGTTTCGAGAATAAGTTAACATGTCAAGTTAACACTAACAAAGACATGGCAAGAAATTGGTCATTGCAAGCACATATCTGATTCACAAAATTTCCAACTTTTCTTTTCTCTATTCTTATTCCTTTCTTCTCTCTCTTTCTGAAAGAGGTAAGAGGTGAGCAATGACTACCTAAAGCATTCATGCCTCCATGGTGCATTGCTTTAAAATTGTGGACCATGTAAATTGTTCTGCGATCAGATACTTCTTTCCTTTTCTTGGAAAACTGGTTTAGCCAAGAAATTGGTCGGTCCATCTGTTTGCCACTGTGAGGCTGATTGGTTGAGATTTAGTATAATTACAAGACAATGTAATTATGAAATTTCAGAGGATATATATGATCCCTAGGACCCTAGACAATAAGAGATGTGTGCATGCAATTTAATTAAGCTCATGGTTATTACGTGAAACCTCCTCCCCTGTTGGTTACATTTCAAGTATTTCAATGCCAAAAAAAAGTTTTAAATATTTTGTTCTTTAATATTAAAAAGAACATAAAACAAATTATTATGTCAGACTTGCTTGCTGCCTCAATCAGATTATTAGTATTTCTCTTCACAATGTTGGTTAAGTATTACTGTTGTGAATTTTTGTACAATTCATAGGCAACATGAGTCGACCAGTTTAAGAGGTCTGTTTGCTAAGAATGTGGATCCTTGTAGGCATGGAGTTTATGTTTCCGAAACTTTTGAGTCATCTATCAAATGAGGAAAGTACGATTAGGAGGGGTCGCAACTATTGAGTAAAGAATTTCCAACTCTTAAGTCAGTCTGAATTCTGATTTTGGCATAATAATAGAATTAGAGCAAAGAATCATGCTTTTGTATTTGGGAAATGAGCTTTAATTATAGGAGAATGCGTGTTGAGATTAGTGGTCCCTCCTTTTCTGATGTGGCAAGTTACAATTTATACAGCTTGTAGCTGTCCTCGACATTGTTTGATTTAGAGTTTCTTGTAGGAAAATATAGAAATGATCGTTGTGATTATTGTCGTTAGACTGTTAATCACAATGGTATGGTCCCTGTAGTTTAGACGCAACAAGGAAAACTCAAATCTCTGAATGAATGGTAATGGAATGGATTGAGGTTCCTTTTACGGACATCAATAATTGTGCCTCTTGAGTGAAGAGATATAACTATTGATTACTTATACATCTTCACCATAACTATCATCATATATGTATCCCTTCAGTTCCATATTATTGTACCCTTTCTGGATACATGAATTTCCTTGTTCAAGTATGTCTTGATGCACCAATGTTATGGTAAATCTCCTCACAAATAACATACTCATTGGGAAGCCATCTAATTGCATGATCACATTCCAACATGTCTCCCATATATGATTTCCTTTGATATACGCCTAAGTGTGGTTTAAGAGATCATGGAAGAATATCCCTGGGTAGCCATTGTTCGTAGTAATTTGAGAGCACCAAGGGTACGCGTTGGTGGAGAGTTGGTTTACTTCACTCTTTTATTAAAACAATGTTCAACTTGCATGCATGAGTTAGTAGGCGATCCGAACCTGAGATCCACAAGTCTGCAAGCTAGGGGAGAAGTCCCTGGATAACATCTTCCTAGCTAGTAACATGCATGGTCATCTTAAGGCGATGTGTTTGTGACCGATGGTACATCTTAATGAGATGCTTGATCAAGTTTAGGTGGAGATTGATCATAATATTCAGGATAACACTTTCCGATAACCTTCAGTGATGCCGCCGCAAATCCACGCCGCACGAGCAGAAGAAGATTTGATCCACCCATGGTTCACTGCCAGTGACACCATGTACACAGCATTCAGATCAAACAGTTGTCGCCGAAGTGATTGATGGCCTGAAAATATTAGTTGGAGAGCGCGAGACGTTGTCTTCCTCTATAGAGGATAGGCCATTGTTGGTGAAGAATCAAAGCAAGAAATGGAAGCAATAGTCAAGGATAAACATCTTGATATGGGAGATGGACGGAGGTTGAAGCCACCGCCGCCTCTTAAGTAAAAAAGAGGTCAACGACTAGGAAACCCTAGTAAACGCATTTTTATCTTCTTTAGTTTTCGGAGCTTCAACAATGTTACTTAAAAGTTAGCTAACGTTTGATTTGTTAATAAAAATATATTAGTAAACATATTAAATCATTATTTACATTTATGATTTAGAAAGATGTACTTTTTTTTTTTTTTTGAATCAAGCCAGACAACTTTCATTCAACGCAAGCCAGAATGGCATGGATACATACCATCTATGGGCAAGTCTAGGACGTGGCATGCTAGCACCACTGTCTATCAGTGCTCACAAATGAAAGCAAGCCTATAACTATGAAAAATCTAGAACATAGTACATAGGCATAGTTCAACAAAAACCTAAAATCTCTCCTTGCCATCCAAGTTAAGGTGAGGAGATTTGGCTGGGTCCAGCCTCCTAGATCCCAAATTCGAAACCCCATAGAAACATATCCCAAAACTTTGAGCTTCAAATTTGAATTTAGTTTTTGCATCCAATTTTGTTTGGGCACCCAAAAGAAATTGGACACCCTAACACAATTGGGGCTCCAAAGTGATTTGGGCCTCACATCTGATCTGGGCACCCAACCCCAATTGGACTCTTCCTTCTTTGTGTCGGTCAACGTCGCTGTCACTGTCGCCGCCTCCGCCACCGTCGCCCTTACAGGAAAGAAGCACCCAGATTGCATCGTTGCCGCTCCTTGAGACCGGATGCCTCCAATCGTCGTTATATGGTAGTGGGAGCCTCTACTGTGCCAAACCACAGTCGACATCAAGCCGATCCCTTTCATGGTCGAAACCGCTGCTGCACTTACGGGATGCCATCCACTCCGATTTCCCAGCCAGTGTGACCCAATCGTCACCAAACCAGGCAACCCATCACCGGCCTTGAGCCGTGCTCTATTTGGTCGGATTCGACCAGAATCCTGACTGAAATCCCCCCTCGTTAATTTCCTCTAGCGTGAAAGAAGTACTTGATTTCATGTCACAATTACAATATATTAGCTATTGATATTACTATATTTCTCTCATTTGGTAATAAAAACAAGAATTTTAGGGATTTTTTTTTATCAGATAAACAACTCAAATGCTACAATTAGTCTTTCGTGAGTCGAACTCACAACCTCCCACTTATAAATGGGAGACTATGCCACTAAACCAAATGGTACTGGGGCTTTAGGGATATTTTCTAAAATAGAGGACCTATGTTGGAGTTGAAAGTTAAGAAAAACCTTTATATAATAAGTAAAAATAATATTTAAGAAATCTATTGGAGTTAAGAGTGGGCGGCTTGTGATTTGACAGCAATTAAGAGTGCCAATGTAGCTGATTGTAGTTCCTCAGGTGTGCCCGCAATGTGGAGGAAAGTCTGGGGTCTGAATGTACCACCTAAAGTGAAACTTTTACTATGGAGGGCCATCAATAATTTTTTCCCATGCGGTCAGAATCTGCAGAGAAGAAAAATAACGTCTGATGCTTCTTGTTGGCTCTGTAATGCACCGGTGGAATCTGCAATTCATGTGTTTTGGGATTGTCCCAATGCAAGAAAGGCCTGGAAGTATTCTTTCTTAGGTGACGTGTGTAAAGTATGGAAAGAGCCTTCATTAATTGATCTTGTCACACATGTAATTAGTATTGCTGTTGGAAGTGATTTGGAAGCTTTTGGCTTTATCATGTGGTGGATTTGGAGAAATAGGAACCTTCACCGTCATGGTGAAAGAACCTTGACACCGGAGGAATTAGTAGTTGCAGCTGGAGAGTGGCAGATGCATTTTGATGCTGCTAATGTGAAAGTCAAAAGTTGCGTTCCAAAAAGTCAGGGCCAGGAAGAGTGGTTGGACACATACCGGTGGAGCCTCAAGTCTGGAAGCCTCCGATCTTGGGTTGTCTCAAGATGAATTTCGATGGTGCTACTGATGTGAAGAATGGGGTCTGTGGGCTGGGAGTAGTTTTCCGAGACCATTTAGGACATCTACGAGGGGCTATGGCTGTTCCCCAGGTTGGTAATATCTCACCAAGGGCTGTTGAATCGTTGGCACTACTACATGGTCTCAGGTTTGCTCTACATGTTGGTTATTTAAGTTTAGAAGTAGAGGGGGATGCGCTAACAGTCTTAAATACCTTGCATGATGACAGTGGTGATCTTAGTTCGGAAGGTCATATATTAGATGAAGTTAAACAGTTAGTTTTATCTTTTACTAGTTGTAGTTGACATTTTGTGAAGCGCGATTGTAACATGGTTGCACATCGCTTTGCAAAAGAAGCTCTCTGTCTTAGTCAACCTTTCTTATGTTTGGAGTCGGGGCCTAGTTGGCTTCAACAGTGTGTCAGTATGGACTTCATTAGTGAAGTCTAAAGTGGGCAGAGTTTCGTTTTGAAGCTCTTGTTACCATTCTCATTGTAATCTTCGTTCTTTAATGAAGTTCTTATTTTGATAAAAAAAAAAAAAAAAAATCTATTGGAGTTGCTCTATGCAAATTATTCTTGTATTTAAGAGCATTCTTTATTGATAAGGTTCAATAGTATGTTTCTCAAAATTATATTTGAAATCTCATGTATGTGGTATATCTTTACCGCAATTAGTCGAATAACAAAGAAAATTTGATTACTATTGTAGTTTTGGAGATGATCCCTCGAAAAAATATAGAGACGTTACATGTTTGTTTTGGATGGATCCATGAGCCTCAATTTTTCTTTTTGCCTTTTAATTTTTCGATCATATTTCCCATAATGTGCATTGGAAACAATTTTGATAACTTTTTTTTGTTTTTAGCTCATGAAAGTCATGAAGTGCGTCGGAAACCAATTTTTGATGACGTTCCTCAAAACTTGTTAATAACAACTCTAATGTGAGGTGCATGGGATTGACTCATACCGACATGTTTTTAAGAGCATTCTTTATTGATAAGGTTCAATAGTATGTTTCTCAAAATTATATTTGAAATCTCATGTATGTGGTATATCTTTACCGCAATTAGTCGAATAACAAAGAAAATTTGATTACTATTGTAGTTTTGGAGATGATCCCTCGAAAAAATATAGAGACGTTACATGTTTGTTTTGGATGGATCCATGAGCCTCAATTTTTCTTTTTGCCTTTTAATTTTTCGATCATATTTCCCATAATGTGCATTGGAAACAATTTTGATAACTTTTTTTTGTTTTTAGCTCATGAAAGTCATGAAGTGCGTCGGAAACCAATTTTTGATGACGTTCCTCAAAACTTGTTAATAACAACTCTAATGTGAGGTGCATGGGATTGACTCATACCGACATGTTTTTGCTCGTAAACCACTAACCCTTCCCTTACTGTAAGATATCATGTCTTAGATGATTGAGACTAGTCCCAATCCTCCAATCACCTATTTTTTTTTTTTTGGTCTCAACCCAATCACCTACTGACAAGTATAGAAGTAGTGTATTCCAAGGAAAAAAAATAATAATAGGTATTTTACATAGTTTACGTAACAAGAGCTAAAGCAGGTGCCTTGCACTCTCTCCCGAAGGCGCGTGCTCCGTGTCCCAGTCGCTTTCATTTCCCCCGAAACGCCAAAACCACACCCCCCATTAAATTCCCAATTTAAATTTAATTTATTAAATTTAAAAAATTGAATTAATAAAAAAAAAAAAAAAAAAAAGAGAAACCCCGGGGCTTCCGTTTTTCTCTAACATGCGCCTGACATCCCCTATTCGCCACCACCATCATGCGCTCTTCCTCCTCCTCCTCCTTCACCGCCACGTCATCCTCCTCTCCGTCCCCGAAACCCAAATCCTCAAACCCTAACCACCACTCCAATGGCGGCAGCAACCCGAATTGCACGCTCCTCTGCAAGCACTCGCCGTCGGCGACCCTCGACCTCCTAATCCTCATCCTGGTCCTCTTCTCCGGCACGTTCCTCATCACCTCCTACTTCGCCTACATCTTCAACTCCCTCTCCCTCCTCCTGTCCCACTCCGCCCCGCACCTCCAGTTCCTCCCGATCCCCTACCTCCTCGGCTTCCTCTTCTTCTTCGTCGCCGCCCTCCTCTTCGTCGAGTTCTGCTGCGGCGCCCGATCGCGCAAGTGCGACCGCCACGGCTGCAAGGGCTTGAAGAAGGCCATGGAATTCGATTTGCAGCTGCAGACGGAGGAGTGTGTCAAGACCGGGTCTAAGGAGATCGATAAGCTGCCCTGGAAGGGCGGGAGTGACACCAATCCCGATTACGAGTGTCTCCGGTCCGAGCTCCGGAAGATGGCTCCGCACAATGGCCGTGCCGTCCTGCTCTTTCGGGCGCGGTGTGGGTGCCCCGTCGCCAAGCTTGAAGGCTGGGGTCCCAAGCGAGGCCGCCGGCATAAGAAGTGAGTTTTCCGATTTTCGCCGAATTTTTTATTTTTTTATTTTTTTTTGTTTCTGGAATTTGTTTGTTTGTTAGGATTGATACAAGTAGTAAATTGCATTGATTGATTGATTGATCTGGGTAATTATTTATCAATTTTGAGTTACTGGATGCTATTAATTGAGCATTTCAACTTCAAGGCGGTTCGTTAGTGTTATGAAAATGAAATCTATGAAAATGAAATCTCTAATAGGTTTTGGAAGGTTAATTGAGTTCCTCAATGCGGTAGAGTGCTTGCTTAAATATATTTGAATAATATTGATCTCATTATTTGGAGGTGGATGGTTGCAGATTGTGTCCTCTGGTTTGTAGTTTATAGATATGATTTCTCTTGTACTGTATAAGTTTTTTAAGCAACCGTGTGATCTATAAGGGAGGAATAGAAGCATAATGTGACAACTAGTGAAATCCGTATCGTACAAGTTGAAATCCAGGGGCTTTAGTGGCAGAACTCATTTGTTCTTTGGGGACTGCCAGCGCTATGCGTCTGAGTTAAATACTATGCTGACACATGTCTACTGATAGCAGAATGATGTACTTGCAATTTTTTTTTCTTGTCATTTCTGCTTCCCTTACTCTCTTTTGGAAAAATAGTTTCGTTTTCTTCTCTCCTCTCTGATAGATATAAACTTGAACCTAGAAATTGAAAATTTGAAGAGACGCAAGGGTTATCATAAGCCCCATATAAGTTTTGTGATATGTTATACCATCTTTGAGCTTTTGGTAAATTAGGATTTTGGGTTATTTGTGAAAAGCCCCAAATCAGTTCTAGGTTATTCTAGTTTTTGGATGTTCTTGATTACTCTATCTCCGGACCCTGTTGGCCTTGAACATATTTGTTTGCAAAGTCTGGAACAAAGGATTTAGGAGGAATCAAGATCTACAGCTTCTTGGCGTGGTCATTATCTTCCCCCTAAATTCTTATGCTTTTCACTTAGAGAGAGAAAAGTATTGCCTAGGAATAGCCCAGCTAACATTGACCTCTGTAAATAGTTTAAACCATAGGCTCAGAGCAGTTGGGCAATGAAGAAAGACATGATCAGCAGAATGCTTGCTCCTTTTTACACATAGTGCACCAGTTAGGAGATAGACAAGAACCCCATCTCTTCTTTGAATCTTGCAGCAGGCCTCATGCGTTCTGGTGGATTATATTTTGTAGTTTGATCCTTTCTTCATTCGTCCACCCTCTCAAACACAAACTACTGCACAAAATTCATCCTCTCAACTGTTATCTTTTTGTAGGTTGGTTTGTAGCTTTGGCGTAATTGAACTGGCATTTCCAAACAACTTAGGCTTGACTAATGCTGTGTTTGCTCACTGGTGCCTGAGTTGTCTGGGAGTTCAATGGGATGTAGTATGTATGTTATGTAATTCCCTTCTCTTTTGTTTTTTTGGTTTTTGAGGGAAAATTATGCACGGATGATTTCAAAAAAATATAAAGTAGGGCACTGTTAAGTTGATTTTTGTGTTCTAATGATTTTTTCCAAGTTCCTTTGTTTTGCTTTTGGGGCTCTAAGTGTATATTAACCTGTGTAATAGCTTGCACATGATTGTTACACGGAAAAAGTAATAAAGATGGCAAACAAGTTGAGATAGTGCTAGTGCGGTACAGACCAACTTTCAAACAGGTCTCAAACTACACAGCACAACATGTCTAATGTCTTTTTCCAGACATGACCTGTACACATACTTTGTGCCTAGCACGATATGCTTGAGTGGTTCCATGCATAAAATGAAGCATAGATGAGCTGGATTTAAATGATGACTACTCCATTGTAATGAGGAAGTAGTTTCAGGTTTGTTTGGTAGTTTTGGTACTCAACAAGTTAGGGGTCTTGGTGGAAAAATCATTCTATTAGAATTTGCAGAAGCTTGGGTACTAAGTCTATAAGTTTGAGGTATCTGAGATGCATTAAAACACAGATTAAATTTGCAGTAGCTGCAGGACAGGGTTGATTATCCTAGAATTGGTATGGAAAGCTTTTTTATCAGAATCAGAAGAAGCTTGGGTGAACATCAATATTATTGTGGTCTTGTAGGTAACAAGTAAATAATTTTAAGGATCTCTGGGCAATAAAACGCAGATGTGAACCTTGGTGGTAGCCACAGTACAAGGTAGATTATCATAGGATTGGAGAACATGTTATCAGGATTTAAAGGAGCTTGGATAAACATCAAGGCAATACTATGGTGGTGGTGTAGGTACTAAGTATGACCTGGTGTGCTAAACCTAAAGCATGACAGCTGCTATATAATTTTGGGAAGTAAAAGAAAGCATGGGCTTTCACAAGTGATTAAGATTGATACATAGATATATGTGATGTTTCTCTATCAAAATTATGCTCCAACTTTGTATAAGACAATGTAATGATGCTTTCTCATGGCTTTTGTCTTTTAGGAAAAAAAAAAAAAATTGTTTGACTGTCGTAGTGTGCTGCCGCATCCCATTTAAAGTATCCAGCTCCTGCAGTTCTAGATCTTTCTGGTCAATGATTTGTATTGAGCTGGTACCATAAGAGGCGTTTGCTGAAGTATATTCTATTCTTGGAAGAGAGTAGTTTGGCTTTTTTCGACTCCTTGCCTAGAATACAAAGTGTCGAATGGGATCAGAAGTACTGATGCATGCTTTGAGAAGCAATAATATAATCTAGGAAGAACTAATCAGCTGTTTGGGTTCAATTTTTTATGTTGCCATTCAGGCTCCAATGTATTGGTGGGCTGCATGTGTGGTTCCATTTCATTTTGTACCCAGCAAAGACTCCGGCAATTGCCTTGATGACTATATCCACTGATTTGGTTTTAAGGCTTTTAGTTTTGCTATCTGGTCCTTCCTATGTATTCTTCTTGATTTAACCTCATTGCTTGCAGCTTGTGTTTAGTTGACTCGGTAGGTTTCAAGTGTATTCACTTGGGCTGCACGATTATATACCTGGCAAACTTATTACTTTGTAGAGCCTACTTTTTGTTTTGACAAATATGTGGCTCCACTAAACCCTGAAACTGATATCAAACATTTACATACAACTGCATTTGTGCAAGCTATCTTAGTGGCATCTGCATTTCAAAGCTGGTACAACCATACGATTATAATTTGAACTCTCTGGTCTTGCAGGGCTCTGGCTAGTACGATTCCCAACGGAGGAGACAATCGCTGATTGTTCCGGATGCTTTCTTCATTGGAGTTTACATTACATGTTCTATCATTTACCTGTCAGATTATAATCTATAGACATTTTTTTTCTTTATTTCTGGATGAACCCCATTCTCAATCAAAACAACCTTTTTCTTAATCATATATTTCTGCTGGCACACATATATGTCAGAAACAACCTTGTCTAGAGTCTAGACAAACATATTCTTGAGCGATTGTCTCATCTGTGTAAGGGTATAACAAACTGAATTAGAATAAACATATGAAATGTTAATTGGATATTCATTTCCCGTTAAATCTAGTAACTTCAAGCTTCATGGAGAGAGGTAGTTAAGCAAATGGTTTGTGTGAGCGCTCATGACTTCAATTTCATTGTCAATTGTTTATGCTAATTGAACATTTTACAAATGAAATTCGTTAAGGAGTTGAATACATGTTTGCCAAATGGTAAATTTCAATTTACCTCTTTCAGGTTTGCACACTACATTTATATCTTGCACTTTCAATTTTTTTCACTCGTCAAATTTAATCAATATCATCTAGTCGTTAGATTTTCTGCTAATTACTCCGTTTAAGTGTTGATGTATTTATAACATAGCATGAGTTTAAAGTCATCTTTCTAGCATTGTCCCCCCTCTCTCTAAACCCAGGGTTAGGATTCCTGTGAGTTTCATCATCAAACCAGAACCATGTCTTCAGTGGATGCCAATCATGCCATTGCTGCATGGCTAGCTTCTTCCCTAGCTATTGCGCAAGGGAAACATCCATTTGATTTGCGATCATCTCAGGGGAAGGGGTTACAGCGACTTGAGATTTCTTGGTGGGAAAACTTCAATGTTTTGAAGTGCTTGGAGGGTGAACGGATAGTTCCGTTTTGAGGAAGCAGAGGGAGATTGGGTTCTGTTCTCTTTCTCTGACCCGACTGATAGACTAGGGTTTGGCGTGGAGGGTCGTGGGGGTTCAACAAAGCTCCGGTGGCATTGGTCGAGTATGATGGCGTCTGCGACATCACCTTTGTCCTGTTGAAGCTATCATCATATTGGATCGTATTGCAGGGTGTCCCTCTGACGTTTAGATCGGAACTCATCATGCATTTGATTGGCAGCACCGTACCACTGGGGAGTTCGAGGACTAGGATAGGCTTAAATTTGGATGCGGTGTTCTTAGAATTCGGGTCGGGACTGAGTTCTCACAACCGTTGTTATTCAAGCGGAAATTTTGGATGGAAGACTCAGTGGAGTTGTTGGTGACTTTCCGGTACGAGGAAACTATTTAAAGCTCAATTACTCGAGCTATCCCTAAAACCCTTATTGGAGGTTAATATTGGACTTGTTTCTAGCAATGCTAACTAATGTAGGTGGACAGGCTAAGAAGAAGCATGGCAGGCTGGTGGCTAGTGTTAACAAGTTACCCTGCCGGTAAGAAGAAGGCTGGTAAACAAGAAGCCAAGGACAGAAGAAGAAAACTAATAAAGGTAATCTGCTTCAGCAGTTTGATACTACATAAAGAGAACGCAGGTTAGAACTAAGGGGAAGGAGCTTGTTCTTGCTTAATTTATTATTTCAGTACTGGTTCAAGCTTGTTTTGTGTAGGGATAACTTCTAGGAGCTTTCTAAGATGTTTCAAATTTTTTTTTTTCTATACCACAAATGAGTGCCGGTAGGTGAGACTAGATGCTGATTTTTCGTCAGAGAGCGAGGTTGTTGATAGACTCACAATTTCATTCATTTTTATACCCTTAAATGTAGGATTCTAGGCTTAGTTCTTGTCATTCTTGAGTCATTTGCTTTGTGTTTGTGTTTTATAGGTTAAATTGGAGAAAAGAAAGATTTGGAGCTTCAAGTCAAACGTGGGATTGAAAGGATGCTTGCTATCCTGAGCGTCCAGAATTGTCTCTGCTGAGATCAACTTTGAGGATTAAACTGTACTTTCTCACAAGGAATTAGCAAGTGAGCCATATACCATTGGAAAGATATGGATGTTAGCTTTCTGAGGAATTTTACAGAAGTGGATTCGCATTCTTCTGGAGGAAGTTATGATGATTTAAGTGAACCTAGTTCGGGAAGGCAAATTCTGACGGATTTTGCATATCTTTTGGGAATCTGACTTGTGAGGCCCAAGTCCGTTGTTCTTAGCACTCAAATGGAATAAGACTGAATGTGTCTGGCATATTTGGAGTAATTTCTTGCGTTGACTATAATAACCTTGCGTTTTCTTTGAAGAGAAGAAATCTATTACAAGTTGGACTAGAAGACTTAAGAAGCCCAAGTCAAATAGGAATGAAAAGAGACATACAAGGCAGAAAACCTAGAACGTCTAGAGAAACAAGAGGTAGCATATTCCGCAGAGAACAAGGAGAAGAGAAGCTCTCACCATCGCTGGACCTGAGCTCCTCAGTTCTTCCATTGTTTGTTTCATGTTTTCTTTGATTCTAGTCATGCGTTTCATAGTTATGGATTGCTAAATTTCTAAGCTAGGGCTGAGATGAAGCCCCTAGTATGACTATTCTATTTGTTTAGTTGGTTTGCTATTGAATTTCTGGATTTCTATGTTAAACTCTTAATCACCGTTTCAATAGAACTTTTATTCAAAATCTTTGTTCGGGATCAATAAGACCTAGGTTTTGTTTATGAGTTATTTGGTTGGAGAACATGATGCTTGATCAATGAGTAGATGTTTTCTAGGGTGCCAAAAGATAATTCAATCTTGTGATTAAAGAGTTGTGACTTGTGAATTAAGGATACAAGTGCTTGATCATAGTCGATATTCTTGTTTGCATGATTTCCTATTTCTTTTGTGTTTAATGGAGTTGAACCTGTTTGCTTGAACCTGATCATTAAGTGGAGTAAATTATAGTTTACTACTTGAGTTCTTTACAAGATCAATAAGTTGGAATTCATAAGTTAGAAGAACTTTGGCATATGTCCGGGATCAATAAAGCTTATGTACAGAAATCTTTAGCATATGTAATTAAAATTGACAACAGTTGTTCTTGCTTAGAATAGACTTGATTAAAAGCAAGCGCCCCTTAGACTTGTATTGAGAGACATTTACTTAGGGAGGTTTACCGGATTTTCTTGCCGGAAATCTTACGCGTTTGGCAGACCTGACTGAAATAGATTAGTATCCATGACCGACTTGGATTGGATTAAAAATAGTTTGGATTGGAAAATCTCAATCTTACTCGGTGTTTGGAGCAACAGTATACAAGTTGGATTGGAAATTGGATCGATAGCTAAAATATCGCCGTTGTTTGAATCAGATATCACCATTTTTCACTACGGAGCTCGACGACTTCCCACACGCCTCCCACGCTGTCGGAGCTCGTCGAAAGGGAGATCCTGTTCACGAGCACAAATACGCTGCTGAACGACATCTCCGGCGAGGCTAGATAAGGTGAAGTGTTGGCGGTGCTTGGTGCGAGTGGTTTCGGCAAGTCGTGACAGCACCCGCCCCGAATTTCACCCTGAAATCCAAGGTGGCCCTGTGGGGCCCACCTTAGGAATAACTCTACCGAAAATTCAGCAGAGTCACCCCTAAAAATGGACTACCCAACCTGTAGAATTACAATCACACTTCTAACAATCATCCATAATATCCTGGAGCCACCCTGCTCCCCAAAATCCAACAACTCCACAATTTACAACTAAAAACCGAACATTTCAACATACACAGGGGCAACACCCAAACTTTACAACAATTGTCCCACAGGTTATCAGAGCAATCTAAAGAAGATTAAGAATTCATAATACAAGTAGGTTCAACGATTAACCTACAATATGAAAACAACAACAGCAGATGCTATGCCCCGAATCCTACTATGCCGAACCAGCTACTCTGCAGACTAGGCATTTGAAACCGAAGGGCCCAGGGGAAAAGCACATAAAACGTTAGCGTGAGTGGACAAAATAAATAAATAAATAATTGTAAAGAAAAGTGGGTTTTGTGCTTTTCCACATTTATTCCTTTTAAAAACCCGATGCATGCAACATTTAAGAAAAACACATTTATCAACAAATCCAAGATTCTCGTAAAAACACATCAGCCCCGCTGGTTACGATAACATCAAAATCCAAAATTCTCGTGAAAACACACCAGCCCCGCTGGTTACGAAAATAACGGACTAGGCCCGCTAGTCAAGTCACGAAAAAGTATGGGGAAGAAGTTATCACCATATGAGAAGGGAGCCTCCCAGGCTCGGGTCGGAGTGTCCCACACTCTGGAGCATCCCATGCTCTGCTCTTACTCACCCACAAACACATAGTAAGCAGGGAGGAGTACTAATAGGCTAGCTAGCAATAAATATGACGACCCAGGTATGGTGGGTTAAAATCCATACGAAAACTGAAAACCAATAAGGCTTCCCCAACACCTCACAAGAAAATACATATGCCAATGACGTGACCCCGCACGCCAAAAAAATATTCTCGACATAAATAAATAAGCGAGGAATAATATATAATATAATTCCCTCGAGAAATCCCATTTCCAATAATATTCCTTAAAATCTTAAAATCGACGAATAAAATTATAATCTTAAATTCCGGAAATACTTCGGAAAAGAATTCGTCGAAATACATAAATCATAATCTCCATAATCGAAATCATATTCCCGAATGCAAATCATAAATACAATTCCAAATATAACCATTTATAAACAAAACCAAATTTAAATGCTCGATAAATAAAACGATAATTAAACAAATCAGTAATTGCGAAGTAAATGCATGCATCATTATTTAAAAACAAAAGTCCACTCACAGTATACGGCTAACGTGGTATCCAAGCGTAAGGATCCTCGTCGAGCGATGGGTCGGTACCTCGTCCTGTACGAATGACATTCGTAAGAATATACTTACAGGACGAAATTTAACTATCCGATAATTAAACGTTGAATTCTAAACGTTTCCCGACCTCAACTCCTTCAAATCACCTAGGATTCCATCCAAACTTCATCAACAAATTCTATTCGTCGAATTACAAATTCTAAAGTAAACTCGAGAGAAATCCGACGGTCGGATTCTCGGAAATCGATATTCGAAACCCTTAATTTCAGAAATTCATAATCAATTCGTAACTCCTCCAAAAATTACCAAACTTCATAAACAAGCTCTACTCAAATTATAGGATTTAATGGGCTAAAAATTGGAATTAAATGTCAGCCATACGCGCCACCCACAGTGGCTGCGCGTGAGGCCCACGCGCCGGCGGCCACCACCTCCGATGGCCACCAAATTTGGACAGTAGCTTCTACTTAACAAACCCAACCATTCTTTCAACTACAACAAGTTCCAATTTTACCTGTAAGTGATCGAAATTGGTCGGTGAAGTTTTTCCAGAAAAACCCAAGAACCCTAGGATTTGAAATCGTCGATTCGACCTCCACACTGCAAATCGTGGCTCAAGGCTAGGGGCAAATTGATCCTTGGCAAAAACCGAACCTTCTACGCCAGTTTGGTGGCCGGAGACGGCCAGATTCGCCGGAAATCGACGAAAGTTCCGATCTGCTATAGTGAAGTTCCGGCCGAAGAGGAGAAAATGATCGGGAAAGAAGAGAGAGAAAACTGGGTAAGTTTCCAAAAATGGCAACTCACCACAGTAAATTTCTATATTTATAGAAAGTTACCGTGAACAGTAACTTTTACATTTTCGCTTATAACTTTCGCATACGAGCTCCGATTTTTACGAACCACATATGCACGCGCTCGATTGAACGTCCTCTACAACTTTCGTGAAGAAAATTTTCTCAAATTCTGACCCGAACAAAAAGTCGACTTTTAGGGCCACCAAAGTTACCGAAAAGAGTAAAAAGTGAAAGAAATTGTCGTTTACCGTCCAACTGACTAGTAAACAGGTGAATTTGGGTTCGGCACATAACAAGTCGACTCTGATCGACACCTTGGCCAATCGCATCGCCAAGGGAAGCCTGAAAGGAAAGGTCAGCCTCAAAGGCGAGGTCCTGGAGTCACGTCTACTCAAAGTGATCTCAGCTTATGTCATGCAAGACGATTTGCTATTCTCGATGCTGACGGTGGAGGAGACGCTCATGTTCACCGCCGAGTTCCGCCTCCCACGGACGCTCTCAAAATCCAAGAAGAAAATGCGGGTCCAGGCGCTGATCGACCAGCTAGGTCTCCGCAACGTCACGAAAACCATCATCGACGATGACGGCCACCGCGGCGTCTCCGGCGGAGAGCGCCGCCGCGTCTCGATCAGAATCGACATCGTCCAAGACCAGATCATCCTCTTCCTCGAAGATCGAGCTAACCTCCGGCCTCGACTCCACTCATGAGTGGCTGACTTCTGATGGTTGCGCTATGGATTGAAGGTTAGAGAGAGAGAGAGAAGCCCGTGATGGGTGAATGGATAACTTAAATCTTACCTCTGCAACAAGATTTGTTATCAAAGTCTGAGAAGATAAATATTTACTGGCAGTAAGGTATATGAGGCTCCAAACACGTTGATCAATCAGATTAGATTTATCTTTTCCTATCAACAGGAAAACAAACACAGCAGTAGACTAGCCATTTGACTATTGATTCTAGGGAAAAAAATGCAAATAGTACCTGACCCCCATTAGTAACTTTAGTATCTGACAAAAAAAAAAATATCACTTTGGTACCTAAAGTTCGGACCCCGACCCAACTTTAGTACCTAAAACACTGTTGGCCGTTACGGCGTTTGGTAGGCGGCAAACTTTGAGGGGCATTCTTGCCCCTTCACTATATCTTCTTCTTCTTCCTCACGCTCTATTCATCTTCTTCTTCCTCCCAACTCTCCCTATTTCTCATCTTCAAAGTTCAAACTCAGTTTCACCTCTTAAGCTCTCATGCTTCAAATTTCAGTTTATCCGACTCTCTCAATCTTGAGTCGATTTCAAGAAGCCAAAAGCTGTAGCTAGACTCTTGACTGGACTTCAATTTCCAGATTTCTAAACTCGATGTTTCCTTCAAACCCACTTGAAGAACCTAATCAAGTTGTCCTCCACAATAAGTGGAGTTTCAAGTACTTTAACCATAGATTCTTCATTAAAGTCAAATCCAAATCCCTAAAACTAGACTCAAGAGACCATCATCACTACTATGAAGCAGAGAAAACAAACCCTCTAATTTATCCACATCAATCTCATGAACCTCTTCCTCTTTCCCTAACTCCCCAATTTCAATAGAACCCAGTTGCTCTGAAACACCAGCAACCCCATCCCCAGGGCGAAATCGGCCATCTGGGCATCGTCATTTTCACCTACTGAAATCGGACGGCGAAAATGGCAACAACGATGATAGTGATATGGTGTTGGGAGGTGGGATGCGTACTGGAGAAGAAGAAGAAAAAGAAAAGTGAATTCTCTTGGAGGAAACAGGAGGAGACGATGATGTTGATGAGGGCAGCTGCTCTTTGAATATCGATGATCTCTTCCCCCATACTATGGGAGACACAGTTTCGGAATCACGCTCTCTCTTCTTCCTCCTCCTCCAGCCTCAACAGTCCCACCTTTTTCCTTCTCATGCAGAGCACCGTTTCGATCTCAAATCCCTTCTCCCGCCGATTTCCGATCTAGATCGGACCCAAAACCCCAATTTTCACCAATTCGTTAAATTTCATTGCTTTTTGTGTTTTTGAGAAATCTGAATCTGTGGCTGCTTTGCTTCCCTTGGCTTTCATGATGAATTAGAGGGAAGACAGCGCAGTTGTGTGCTGCCTTTGCGTAAAGAGAAGCCTTGAAATTAGGGTACATACGTCGGTTGTGATTCTTGCAATGAGGGTAGAAGGGAAGGGCCACGAAGTAGCCGGCGAAGAAGAATTTTGGCGAAGAATGGTGAGATGGGTGCCCAAAGCAAATTTCTGGGTGCCGGGATAAGATTTGGACAAAAAAAGTGGAGGAAAAAAAAAACAAATAATATTAGAGACTCAAATTACCCATTTACCCTTTATTATATGTCAATTAACTAACGCCGTAACGGCCAACAATGTTTTAGGTACTAAAGTTGGGTCAGGGTCCGAACTTCAGGTACCAAATTGATATTTTTTTTTGTCAAGTACTAAAGTTGCTAATGGGCCAAAGGTCAGGTACTGTTTGCATTTTTTTCCCTAGTGAGATCAATTTTCTAATAAAAAAGATCAGTAACATGGCATGCTAAGTGAAATTGCAGGACCCACTAACAAAATTATAAAAATTTAATGTTAAACTAGTTACACAAAAATTAATGGTGCTTGTGCATTCGTCGGCTTTGGTAGGAGATGAATCGGCACGTGTGTTTGGTGTTTGTTGATTTGTCACGAGCTTAATGAAGAATTTGGCAGAGGATTTTCTTTGTTGACGATGGTTTATCAAAGGCTGCAAAGGCTTGATTTGGATCAGACTTGAAACACGAGCGTTGTCACGTGGTGAGTGTTCTTCAACTTTGATAACAGATGAATCAGCATGTGTACTTGGTGCTTCTTGATTCTCCACGAGTTTGATGACTTCTGTGCTTTTAGGTGATGTCCTTCTATTTGTTTGAAGTCGATGAAGGAATCAGCTTAATGATTCTTCACAGGTTTGAGCACTTCTAAGCTTTTGGGTGCTTTACCGTGTTTGTCTGAAGTAATTTGAGAGAATTGGTTATTTGGCAGCTTGATGATTCTTCACAGGTTTGATGAGTTTTTGGGTGTTTTACCTTGTTTCGAAATTTGAGAATAAATATTTATAGTGTTAATGTCTCTCTCAATTTGAAATGCATTGATGAGACAACATTAATTTCATTCCTTAATAATTTTAATTAATTGATCTAATTATATTTGTTTATTAAGTAAAATCATAATTAGTGCCTGAAATCAATCAAAATATTTATAGTGTCAATGTCTCTTTCAGTTTGAAATGCATTGATGAGACAACATTAATTTCATTTATTAATTATGTAATTAAATCAATCAATTTTAATTAATTGATCTGATTATATTTGTTTATTAAGTAAAATCAAGAGTAAAATCATAATTAATGCCTAACATCAATCAAAATATTCCTTTATTGTGTAACTAAATCAATCAATTTTAATTGACTGATTTAATTATATTTGTATAAGGAATATGCCAATCAATGATGATTTTATCTAATGCTTGATATCAATCAAATTTAATCTGAATGATATTTGCATCTAATGCTTAATTTGAATTGAGATCAACCAATTTAATTTGATTGATCCATCAAGCTAAGCATCAAGAGTATATATCAATTAGCAATAAATTAACATCTCTACGTCACATACTCAACGAATCTTCTCGTATTTCGACATGTGTCACTCTCAAAGCGTATTTAAATTGGTGACACATTAGTTACTTGTACCGTTTATGGGACCCATGTGCCAGCTAAGCTTGGTTACAATTTCAAGGATTGACCAAATCATTTAATGAATTTTATTTTCATTAAATTGATTATGGTCATTCATCCACTGCCTAGAACTGTACTTGGTCACGTAACTGACCATGTAACTGACCAAGTAACTATACTTGGTCAAGTAACTGACTATGTAACTGACTAAGTAACTGTAACTGGTCAAGTAACTGACCAAGTAACTGATCAAATAGCTGTAGCTCACCCTAATCCTGAATACTTTCAAAAGAATACCAAAATTTCGACAATCAAATCAGAACACTAGCAATGAAATCATCAAACAAAATACGATGGCTCCATGATTCACCAAACTGCAAAAGGATTGAATCATTGAAAAAAAAAAAAAAAAACCCTAAAATCGAGAGAGAGTAAAATCTAAGAACAATACCTTCAAGATAGACCAACCCTATGATGATGAGGATGAATCAAGAATGGTATATGGGAGGCTCTGAGGGATCCGTAGAAGGATTGAGAGTTGAGACGAGGAAGGGAGGAGGAACCGAGGAAGAACCCAAGACTGAACGTGGAGTCTTGGTTGAGACTAAACGGGATTGGGTAATGAGTTAAAAAAAAACTATTTTAATGGTTTGCTATTCTATCCGTTTGATCAACTCAATTAACATCTAACGGCTGGGATGATTTCATCCCGTTTTGTCCCTTTAATTTCTGTTTGGACCCAAAATGAGCATTTTGGCCTGACAAGGCACGTCTTGGAGAAATTGAGCCAATGTCAGTGGCTCAAGCTATATATTGTCGACAAGTTCGAAATATATATTTAGAGGCTAAATAAAGCCTACTATGGAAGCATGGAAACATGAAAAGTCAACTTTAGCACATTTTCCTACTTCGGCTAGGAGAAACCGAGCTAAACAAGGAAGGAGGGGTGGCAGACTAACCAAATGAAATCTAAATGTGCTGAAACTTTCCAGATCCATTCTAGACAGCCCAAGTATCATTTCTTATGAAGAGTGCAAGAGCTTTTTTTGAGTGGAAGGCCTTCAAACAATCAGCCCAATTTTCTACAGAAGCAAAACTGGAAAACTGGACCTGTAAGAGGTCCAGCAGCATTTTCGGCCCAACCACATGAAATAAAAATCTGAAAATTTGTCAGGATGATCTACACTCATAGTGGAACATTTCATATGAAGAAGTCGAAGGCATATAATGAAGTCTTGTTGGAGAAATAATTGAAGGAATAAAGGGGCAGAAACTAACCTAAAACCAGCTCAATATTCACATGTTCATGTTTCCTACCCACATGAAGAAAGCTAGATGCTTTTCTCTTTTTCCTTGGATATATTTTTCTTCTACAATCTCTTTAATAGATCATCACCACTTCCATGTTGCTGCACCTTCATGCTTTGCTTTCATTTCATCTTTTCTCTATCTTTTCCATATTTTACAAGTGAACTTAGATCTACTTTCATTATTTTTCTTCCACTCATCATTTCACTCTTCTTTTTCTTCCCTATATAAACACCTTCTCCTCTCATTCTAAGACACACATTCACATTCAACAACAACATCTCTAAGATGATCTAAGTTCTCTCTAGAGCAAACCTCTCTAAGAGCAACTCCTCTCCTTCTCTTTCTCTTACCGGTGATCACACTCCTAGTCCTAGTCTTCTCAGAAGCCGACTTTCAGTGGCACCAAACCCTCTGTCAACGTACTTCGGTCCTAGTCTCCTCGAGAGCCGATTGTAGTACCACGACCAAACACCAACACAGACACATTCACATTCAACAACAACATCTCTAAGATGATCTAAGTTCTCTCTAGAGCAAACCTCTCTAAGAGCAACTCCTCTCCTTCTCTTTCTCTTAGCGGTGATCACACTCCTAGTCCTAGTCTTCTCAGAAGCCGACTTTCAGTGCCACCAAACCCTCTGTCAACGTGCTTCGGTCCTAGTCTCCTCGGGAGCCGACGGTAGTGCCGCGAGCACAACGGTTACAGAACCAGCCAAGCAAGGGTAACGCCCTAGCAACCCAGCCAAGCTAAAGTCACGCTTTAGCAAGATCTCAACATTTCCCGGTGATTTCGCTCTGCTCAATCTGCAATATTGAGTATCGATTGTGTGAACAAGAAGAAACTACAGCAAAGTCCTTACCACAAGGCACAAAGAATCCCGCGACGAGGTTGGTGCTCTCCTCGTCTACAATCGCTCAACAGAAGTCAGGTCAAGGGACACCCCCGACGACCGCACCCGAACGGTGCTGGCACGCCCGCGCAAGAAAAGAGACTGTTGACCAGCTGCAGTAAAATTGGAGCCAAACAATTTCGTCCCGCAGGTGAGCGGGCCTGCAGATACCAAAGACGTTTCTACTCATCAACTTGCAACTTGTCAATTGAGCAAAAGACTAATTTGAGTATTGTAGAAGTTATGTAATAATGTTTGGCTCACAGTAAATTTAGATGGTCCAAAGGGTGCTGAAGTGAATGGCAAGGAATGAATATAATCGATTGAGTGCATGCAGACACCCGAGAGAGGACTTCGTCATAAACATCATTTTACTCTGATCGAGTGTCAAGTTTGGGTACCATACTGCCGCACATAGTTCAGGTACATCCGAAAGAAAAACCTTTGATTTTTAAGGTTGTATGGACCAGTTAACAGTTCATTTCATTCTTCTCTCCTGTAGCCAACCCATACTGCACAGAACATTGCCTAAATCTCAACGATATTCTGTTCTCCGATGCTTATGACTGAAATGCTAAAGAACAGATACCTCAGTGGACAGTGGGAATTCCAGAAAGCAGTATGGCAGTACACCAAAAAAGATGGTAGTGGTTAGTTTGGGCCAGTCAGACTAACAGAACAAGCTTAATTTCTAGCATCACATTGTCATGCTGAAATAGAACAAACAAACTTTGAAAAGCTATACTAGCTAGCAAGCACAAGTTACCCTGCGTCCTATGCAACTTATAACCAAGCACTCGAATGGTAAGGCGAAAATCTTTTCTGGTAAAAGTCTATCAACATTTTGTATCATATGGAACAAATCAATTAGAATTACAAATAAATGAAGAAATTTACTACCGCGTGGAGTGTCAGCACACCCCTGTTCACTAACTGAGAAGTTGAATGTACTAGGTGTCAAATACTGAGAGGCATAGCCTTGCGAATGTGGCCCATGCTAGTAACAAGATCTTTGCGGGTGCATACAGGGAACATGTTAATGTTCTTGAGCACTTTCAACCGCCATAGTACATACGGGAAACTAAGCTGATCGCGAGAAGTAAAACGAACCACCTCGTTGAACCAGAGGCACATAAACATATTAGTCAGTGGGGTATGCTCCCTCACGATAACAGATGCTTCCGCTAGAGCTGGACATGTCAACAATGCATTTAGAAACTATTAGTTGTCAATTTAAATGTCTAAGGCAGCAAACTACGGGCAAGGGCTATAGCCCACTTCACAGATTGAGCATATATGAACTGGAAGTGGAATGCTGTGGAGGCAAGCAGATTGGCATCACATTAGAGATGGGGGAAAGAATGTCAGAAACCAAAAATAAGAATAGAACCAAGAATCAAAGTTTAAATAAATTGATTAAAAATATGAAATTTGCATTTATTTCCTCAAAATCCAGGACCAAGTAATCCTTTTATGAAAATTTCAGATAGGCTTGTGCAATGTAGTCGAGATTTTAGAGTTGGTTCATTCATAAAGCATCATACATGTCCATATTTCGTTTAAAGATGTAAGAATCTGCAATAACAAAAAGTAGCATACCTTTCTTTCCATTGAATCGCTTGTCTTCTGGCAAGCCATCACTCCGATATTGAGTCAACTGCATCTTAACTTCTTCAGGTTTGGCCTTGTTTTTCTTAACAACAGCCTTCGCCTCGTCATAAATGCTACTACGAGCTCCATGTTCTGAGATTGCAAGTACAGAATTTGTACGCCAGAGAAGAGCTTCGAGCACACCTAAAGGGTCCCTTCTAAATTGGGACTTCGAATCTACCCAAATGGAATACTTTGAAAGAGGAAAAAGACGATGCGCCAACATCTAACATCAGCCAAAATATATTCAGTCTCAGAGACACCCATATATTATGAATTCAACCAACACTTGAATATCTGATACTCAGCTCAGATATTATATGGAATATTGTCAGCCTGTCATCTGCTTAACATACTTCTGAAATTGATGCGACTACATCAAACAGAACTACTACAGAAAATAAATATAATATGCCAATAGCTCTTAGAAATCATGATAAACACGTTGCCCGAAAGTAGAAGTTACAAAGAAAAGCATGATCAAGATACAATGCAAGTAGCACTTAATCAAATACAAAATGAATAATAAAATATTTGATGAATAAAGTGAGGCAAAAAACTTGTTACCTTCGGGATTTTTCCATTTAACCTTTGGTCCGCAAAAGGGAGATCTTTTACAACCACAATGCGCCATTTCCCAATAAATCCATCCTCACCAATTCTATGTTCAGCTGACTCTTGAGTACTCACAGTAACTTCATCCCAAAAAGCAACAAAGCAAACCTGCATAAATTCAGCACCACATTATAAGAATAGTGAACTTGTATAGCTCATAAGTGATGCATGAGGGAAAAGATAAAAACCTTCTGAAGGGATGCCTCTGACATTCCAATGGGTTGATAAAGATCATCTCCACCACCAAATGCACAAGTGGAGACTACAATGTCACAACTTTTCATGTAATTCTTGTCTTCATTTGAGATCTTAAACCCACCACCTTCACTGTAGAAACCACAGTTTATAGTAACAGTTTCATTTACCTGTGAGTAACAAAATTCTAAGAATATGAACACTGCCTCTTCTACAACCACATAAAAAGATAAAAATACATTGACATCACATTCTAAGCAATAAGTTTGCTGTTGACTCTTGATCTTATAAATGATAATGATAAAATATTAAACTAGACGTGAAAATTAAGATAAAAGATGCAGCTTATAACCTTAAACATTTCACCTCTCTGATCTAGAGTTTGATTTCCAGTAAACAAATTAAATCTTGTTGCATCTGTGTGCTCTTGAGACAGGGTGTTGTACCGTCGTCCTAACAACGGAGCATCATTCTCAGTTGTGTATATCAATTTTTTAACAGGACTAGTGGAATCTTGGAGCACAGGAATTTCCAGATGCTCAAGTTGTTCAGGAGGTAAGATTGGCAAGCAACCTAGAATAATTCACAAACTCATGTCACACATCAAATTACTTGTTTAACATTCCAATTTTTTGCTTCCAATTTTGAGGGACTTCAATTATTTCACATTTCCCTCCAAATTATAGAAATCAAACAAACAACACCGAAAAACCAACTTACGTTGCGTAACGCCACGAACAACCTGAGTGATAGGATCAAGCCGATTCAAATCATTGTTCACCGCAGTGAGTTCTGAGCTATTGAGTTGAGGGGATTTCCAGCCGATAGTCCATGCCTCATACAGAAGCAAACCAATCGCTGCTAGAAAAATCACAAGGGCCCAGAACAGGGGCCAGTACCTGACCAGATTCCTCACCACTCCGTTCTTGAATCGGTGGTGGAGTTTCTTGCGCTTCCGGCGAACTTGAACGCGCATCCGGCCGAGTTCGTCAGATTCGTCATCCGACACTGCGATTGATATGCTCTTGTTGTTCAACATTCAGAGTGGCGTTGAATGCGCAAATTGGATTGGAATTGAAACTCAAATTTGGGTGAACTAGGGTTTCTTGACATCCAAGTCTGACCCTCTTGTTCTACCGTTCTGCATGTGCTGACGAATTACAAGACTGTCTTCTTTTTTTTCTATTTATTTATTTTTTCTCGGAATTTGCTAAAATATGATCAAGCACGGTTTTTGATGAGGCCATCTTAACCCCGATGATTGTATTTGACCATCATTAATAGTTTATCATTTAAATTAAAAAAGAAAAAGAAAAAAGGGGCGACCAATTAGAAATAGAAATTATTGGAACTTCTCGTGGTCCAAATCGGACTAAGATTAAGCTTCCACAACCCTCGATCAAGCCTCATCTTCAAAATCTTTTCTCCCTACTGAGGTTTTCGGTTGGGGTGAGGTTACACCAAATAGTTCTTCGAAGATGTAGCTTGATAGGAAAAACATGAGACATCAAGAAAGTTGAAGGTATTTTCAAGAGAGAGGATTCATGGCACTGACGTGCACTTGCAATAACAGAAATGGACGGGTGGATTATATCAACTGTATTTTTTTGTTATTAAAAAAAAAGATCGAGTATAAATATCAAGGGTCCGGATCAAAGGACGTCATATTTTACACAAATTTTGACACATATTGTGAGCCATTAGATTTTAAAATGTCAATAGTCTGGATTTGTTGTTTGAATAATGTCAACACAACACCAAGTGATGTGGATAATGACGTGGCATTACATATTCCAATCTAAATTTATAATTGAATTTAAACATTTTCTATCCTAAAAGAAAAAATAAATAAACATTGTTTGTATTAGAACTGTACACAATCAAAAGAACAAAAGAAGAACAAGAATAGCAGAACAAACGCCAAGAGAAAGAAAAAAAGATTAGTGAAGAGCATGTTTGAGCCCAAAAGTGACTTTGGGCTAGGTCCAAGAAGGACAAGCACCATGGGCTGAATTAGTGGCCCAAGCTGGAAAGGACTCGCCTCGCGCCGCGCGGGAAACCAAATGGGGATTCCCGCGAGAGCCCAAAATGGAGCCCATGACCCGCGGCAGTGAACAGTAATCATCATGATTCCTTGCACACATGACGATTGAAGGAAACAGCAAAGGCTTCCCTGCAAATAAGGGAATATGTTGGGCATATAGGACCACGCGATCACCTTTTATCGCAGAAAAGCAGGAATCTATCATCATGACTATATTAGTGCACGGCCATGGTGGAATTCTCGCGAGGATGAGCTTAAATAGTATACCCCAATTGCCTGCATCCAATAGGGGGCCAGCTTTACTCTTATTCTAAGCATATCCAGATTAATTAAACAATTAATCTGAGATATTTGCTATGACTCCCGAGGTAATGCTTCTACGTACAGGTCATATACTCCTAATCTAGAATAGAATATTCTACATTCTTCCAGCAAGAATAGCCTATATAAAAAGGCTAGCACGAAAGAGCAAAGACACAGCCAATTCATCAATTAATCTCTATGATTATCCAATCCCCAGAGGTGAGCAACCTCTCTCCTTCTCTTACCGGCGATCACACTCCAATCCCAGTATCCTTAGAAGCCGACTGTCAATGCCACCAAACCCTCTGTCAATGTGCTTCGGTCCTAGTCTCCTCTGGAGCCGACTGTAGTACCGCGACCACAACGGTTACGGAACCAGCCAAGCAAGGGTAACACCCTCGCAAACCAGCCAAGCTAAAGTCACGCTTTAGGAAGTTTTCCCCACTTCCCAGTGATTTTCGCTCTGCTCGATCTACGACGTCGAGTATCGATTGTGTGATTTTGAAGAAACATTTCTCCTCACTCGGATCTTCCTTGAGAAGATTTCTCCTCACTCGGATTTCCCTTGAGCCAATAGTCAACATTTGTTCGCGGGGAAAACATTTGTCCGCGAGGAACAAGGTGATAGAAATTCTCGCGGAGCTCAAGGAGAAGGCCAAAGAAATCTTCGCGAGAAATATTTGTTCGCTAAGAACATTTTCGCCAAGCTCAAAGAGATTTCTCCTCACTCAGATCTCTCTTGAGAGGATTTCTCCTTACTCAGATCTTCCTTAAAGGAAAAAGTCAGTGAGGCTTCGCGGGGAACAAGGAGATAGGATTCTCGTCAATGTTTGAAGAAGCTTAGCAAAAGTCCTCACCACGAGGCACAAAGAATCCCGCGATGAGGTTGCTGCTCTCCTCGTCCACAATCGCTCGAAAGAAGTCAGGTCAAGGGACACCCCCGACGACCGCACCCGAATGGTGCTGGCACGCCCGTGCAGAAAAGAGAATGTTGACCAGCTGCAACAAAACTGGAGCCAAACATTTTGGCACGCCCAGTGGGACCTCCTGCATAGCGTTTCTTCGCGATCGCAGCCATTGGGAAGTCAAGCGCAAACCCTTATCAAAAGGTTTACGTTAACTGCCCGAAACACAAGACCTCCAGTTATAGACTGCACTCGCGTGCAGACTGTCGTGGTCTTTCGGAAGAACAGGTAATCCAAAGATTTTCTCCCCACCCTCCATCGACAGAGAGGTCAACTGAACGAAGAGGCAGTCAACAGCCCGCTACTGAGGGAGAGGCAGTTCCCACCGCCCAGCTTAATAAGGCCGGAGGAGCGTCTGATACCACCAAGGTGGTTGAAGACGAGGTGAGAGTAGACGATTTCGTGCCCATCCCTATCCCAGAAGATGCTAGCCTGGAGGTACAACTCGATATTATGAGAAAGAACAATAGGGCATTATGGGCAAAGACGACTAAAGAGTTCAAGGAACAACCACGGGAGTCTATCGATCTAATCATGAAAGTCAAGCTTGAGATGGAGCGTAATACGGAGCGAATGCAAGGGCATATAGACCGCACGTCACGACAAGCGCATGAGTAACATGAACAGCTCGTGACCATGGTAAATGCCCAAGCTGCTCAGACTAAGGTCGTTCTTACCCAGGTCGCGGCTATTCGTAATGAGGGATCCAATACCGCGATCCAAGTTGCCATGCAACAAGCCGAAATGGATTGAACTAAAGAGGTTCTGAATAAGACGTTGGGGGATTCCAATGCTATTCTAGGATCTCTCGGCTAGCCCATAGGGTCAGGCAAATACATACCGCCGAATGCTCGAGAAAAAGCTAGCGGCAGCAGCACGGCCACCTCCGCTCTAACTACAACTGCCGCATCAGTCAGGGGTAAGGAGACTACTCTGGCAATGGGCGGAAAGAACAACGCCACGCCGCCGATCCCGCAAGGAACCAGAACTTTGAAAATCAGTGAAGGGACCCTTGTTGACCATGTTCCGTTTCCCCAATACGACAGCGACGGACATGAATACGTGTACCAAGATCAGCCTCCAGCGAGCCATTATGGTATCGACCAGGTTGGAAGTCCAGCGAAGGTTACCACGGCCACAAAGGGTCAGCCAGCAGCGGGTTTTACGTTGTAGACGTCAACCCAACCCAAAATAACCTATGGAGGCGGCGTATCTTTGGTTAACCAGGGCTCACAGGCGCCACCTCTGATCTGGCCAGCAGATGACACAGTGGTTCACGCACCTCCTCCTCCTGATCTGGGATATGTAAGGAGAGAGGAGGTAGAAGCAATGATTAGGGCCGCGAATCAGAGGCCTAACTTGGAGGAGGCCTATCAGGGGCCTTTCCCACCGCACATTATGCACTCACCTTATCCTAGGGGATATAAGAACATCACGTTCTCTACTTTCTCGGGAGAGGAAGTCGAAAGTGCTGCGGCCCATTTGGTCAGGTTTTTTAGTACAGTGTGGCCAATACCAGAACGATGACAGTGTGAAATGTAAGATCTTCGCCACTTCTTTGTCGGGGGCTGCCTTCACCTGGTTCACTAAGCTGCAACCAGGATCAGTTGCGAGTTGGCCCACGATGGAAAAGTTGTTCAAGGAAACTTTCGGGACTATCGAGCCTGAGGTAGATCTGGCTTCACTTACTCAGATGGCTCAGCAGCCAACTGAATCTGTTGTCACATATCTTCAGCGCTTCCAGATACAGAAGGGGAAGTTGAACGTGATTCTGCCGGAAAAAGAACTGGTGAAGTTGGCGATCAAAGGCTTAAAGCCTCGCCAACACAAGAAGCAGCATGGAAGCATGTTCAGCTCCATGGGGGAACTGATCACAGAAGTAGGAAGTTTCGAGCACTTGCTCAGGGAGATGGATGCTGTGAAAAACGCCTCGAAAGGGACATATATCCCAGGGAAACGCCGAACAGTGGCTGCGCTCAGCCATCAATCAAGTTCCTATGATCCTTACTATAGGAGCGAGGAATCCGGCCTGGCAGAGGCTGAAGAGTTCGAAGAAGATGAAGTAGCAGCACTCGAGCTCACCGAAAAGAAGGCATCAGCACTAAAGCAGCTGAAGTTGTGCAAAGATCCGGTGAAACTCAAGTCGGTGGTCTTCACCAAACCTGAATTCGCAAGTTATACCTATGATGTGAATAAAGCTCATGAGATCTTAGATGAGATGATCGCTGCGAAGATGGTGAAGACCGACTTCGGGCCATTTCCCAAACCAGATCAGCTTAGGGGAAAGAAATACTGTAAGCTCCATAATTTGTGGAATCATAACACAGCTGACTTTGTCAAGTTGAAGGATCAGATCCAGATCTGGTTGAATAATGGTAGCTTACAGGTTGAAGCGCCAGCAACAGCAGCGACGCTGGTAGATTTGGATCCCTTCCCAGACACTGGAGTCAACATGGTTGACGTGGTTTTGGATACAAAGGATCAACAGAGGTGGAGCCTAGATCATACCATTGGGGGATTAGAAAAGATGATGGAACAGTTCGTGAAGCGGAGATCCAAGACGGCTCCACCTATTATTCTATGCTCACGGTGCAAGGAGGAATGTGATATCCAGGCATTGCATGAAGAGGACGAACGAACTGTTCGTTTTGGCTCCTTACCGCCAATGAAGTTACAAGCACATTCTAGAAGCTTCCAGCCAGGTAGCCCAAAAACGCACGCTGGGTCAGGAACTTCTTCCCCAAAGGATTCTAACTTGTTCAAGAAGCTGAAAGTTGCGAGAGAAAGAGAAAAGGTGAACGAACGGCCTGATGTTACGACCAGACCTTATATTCCCCCGGCGCCGACGTCCTCCGTCAAAGAAGGAAGATGGTATACACAGAAGAAAGGCAAGGCGATGGAGATGAGCTCTTCAAGGAAGAGAAAACTCCAGTGGAGGTTTGGACAAGCAAAGCGAACCTTGGAAGAGCTGGATCAAGGGTTGATTAAACCATCGCAGTTGGTGAGATATCTAGAAGAATACCACAGACAGGTAGAGGCATTGACCTCCAAAAGGTTCATCGCCCCGCTGGTTTTCCAGGGGTGTCTTAAGATGTCGCAACGGGCTTCAAAAACCAGCGCTCGCCGGAAGGACAGTCAAGAGAAGTCCCTAGCTCCCGCCAGGCGAGAATCGCTGCCAGCTCGTAAAGTCAGTGTTTAGCAAATAATATCTCACGAAGGAAGAGATACTGAGCCTTCAATCTTTGACAAGCTGGGGGGCAAAGACAATCGGTCTGCAATTGTGCAGTGGAGGCCTAAGAAGGTTCAAAGCATAGTGGTTGCGAACTCAGAAGGGGCTTCATCAGTGAAGCAGAGGCAGGACCCACCCAAGAAGGAATTTACCTCCGCGACGGATCAGCAAGAGCAGGTCATGATCCAAAAAGAAGGATCGCTGGCTGCTTACGTCGCAAGCAAGTTCGCAGAGGAAGTGGACTTGAGCTCTCCCGCAGCAGAATCAGAAGAAGCAGACATGTTGGACATTACATGTAACATGGTGTATGTCCTATCATCAAAATATGCCTTGCCAGTGGCAGCTCAGGAATGCCAAGCAGAGGATGATAAATCATTGGACAAACGAACGTTCGAGATCACCTCAGCGGCGTCATCTCTCGAGAAGAAACCCACGCCGAAGGAGGTTGAAGCAGCAGATGCTGCAAACACCAATGTGAGAGACCAGGACATGGGTTTCAGCAAGCCAACGCCAGCAATGGCGCAACACATGAGGCCATTGTATATCACCGCCGAAGTGAACGACATCAAGGTTAACAAGATCATGGTAGACACAGGCGCTGCAGTGACCACCAGAACCATGCATCTGCTAGGGATCAAGAAAGAGAAGATCCAATCCACGTCCCTTACGCTAAAGAACTTCGCGGGGACTGTAACCAAAACATTGGGTTTGATTTTCCTACAAGTCAAGGCGGGTCCAGCAGAAGGGGTTTACGCTTTCTTTGTTACAGATTGCTATGCAGCATATAGCGCAATTCTGGGCCGCGACTGGATCCACCAGAGTTATTGTGTCCCATCCACCCTTCATCAGGAGCTGATCATATGGGACAGAGTCGCGGACAAGGCGGAAATTGTCAAAGCAGACCCGCGACCTTTTTCGGTGTCCGCCAGCTACGTGGACGCAAGGTACTACCTAGAACCAATCTCTCCTTTACAGGTCGTTGGTATTGATGATAAGGGCCGCCCCACAGGGGTGACGGCCTCTGAATTGGCACAATGGGGGCTCACGGTCGCAAAAAATGACGTCGAAAGGCCATCTCCAAGTTTTAATTAATGGATCACGACCACATAGAGGAAGAGGTAGCAGCCTTTCGTTCTTTGTATGATAGATTGTCTTCATATTTGATTGAAAAAGAGGCCTATGCACAAGTAGCGACATTGGAATACATCGACGAAGAATTCTCCGATCAGGAGGAGGAAGAAGAGCCTATCCGATTGGCTCCAGCAGCATTGGATGATACACCGCCAAAGGGTAGAGATCCTACAGAAAAGGTAAATTTGGGTAGTGAGGCGAAGCCAATGGAAGTGGCAACAAGCGCAAAATTAGAGCTTGATGAAAAACAGGGGCTCATCAATTTATTGCGGGAGTATAAGGATTGTTTCGCAGAGAAATATGAAGATATGCCCGGATTATCTTCTGACTTGGTTTGCCATAAACTGCCGACTATCCCAGATCAAAATCCGGTAAAGCAAGAGTCCAGGCGAATGAACTCAGAAACCCAGGTGTTGGTTAAGGAGGAAGTCGAGAAGATGCATAAGTCAGGAATCATCAGGGTAGCCAAGTATAATCAGTGGCTATCCAATGTTGTTCCAGTTCGAAAGAAGAATGGAAAAATGAGGGTGTGCGTGGACTACCGCGATCTCAATAAGGTCACTCCCAAAGACGTTTACCCCATGCCGGTAGCAGACATGTTGGTGGACGTAGTAGCTAGTCATGAACTTCTCTCCTTTATGGACGGAACTGCCGGTTACCACTAGATTCTAGTGGCGGAAGAATATATGTAACACCCCAACCCGGACTAATAGAAAATAAATCCGGATTTCTAAAGGGAATATAGAACATGAAAACGCGAACTGGAGTCAATTCTTCACTTTATCTCAACACAGAAATTTGTATGAAGAACCATTAGTTTTACCTTGATTTGGGAAGATCCAATCATTGGATTTTCATAAAATTTGAACACAATTTATAAAACACAATACTAAGCAACTTTCATGAATAAGTCAGGATAACCTGAGTACCAAAAGATGGAGCGTTTAGCCTTCAAAATCAGCTGACGAGCAGAGTTCAGTGAAATTCAGGCTTGGCAATCTGGGCGACGTCGAAAAATGACCAAAGTCAGAAGGCCGATAGGGTTTTGGGTGTAATACCCGGTACCCAAAAAACGCATAAAAGAATTAAATGTTTGAGTTAGTTATTTTTTTTAGTTAATAATTGACTACTATTGATTTGGAATTCGAATTGAATTCTATTTTCGTATATGCTATATGATTAGGCTTCTAAGCTTATTAATTTTCTGATGACACATAGCAAATGTACATGTTGACACATAGCAAATATAGATGACAAATGGACGAAGATAAAGAAGGAAGCAAATAATGAAATCTGGAGAAAAGGGGAAGGTTCCAGACTCTTTAGGGGGGGATGGAGAAAGAGATAAGAGGTTCTAGAACGAGAAAGAAAAAAAAAAAAAAAACAACTCACCGCCTCCATCTCTCCGTCGGTGTCTGGAACCCTTGGGAGCATTCTCTTTGGCCATTTTTTGACGTCGCTCAGATTGCCAAGCCTGAATTTCACAGAACTCTGCTCGTCAGCTGACTTTGACGGCTAAACGCTCCATCTTTTGGTACTCAGGTTATCCTGACTTATTCATGAAATTTGCTCAGTATTGTGTTTTCTAAACTGTGTTCAAATTTTATGAAAATCCAACGATTGGATCTTCCCAAATCAAGGTAAAACTAATGGTTCTTCATACAAATTTCTGTGTTGAGATAAAGTGAAGAATTGACTCCAGTTCGCGTTTTCATGTTCTATATTCCCTTTAGAAATCTGGATTTATTTTCTATTAGTCCGGGTTGGGGTGTTACATAGACACAAAACTGCTTTTAGATGCCCAGGTTTCGCGGGAGTTTTCGAATACGTGGTCATGCCTTTTGGTTTGAAGAACGCGGGAGCCACGTACCAGCGAGCAATGAACCTAATCTTCCATGACATCTTAAGGAAGATTCTAGAGGTTTATATAGATGACGTAGTCATTAAATCCAGGCAGCGATGTAATCACATTGCGGATTTGCGAAAAGTTTTCGAACGTATGCGGCGTCACAAGCTAAAGATGAACCCCGCGAAATGTGTGTTTGGGGTTCAAGCAGGTGATTTTTTGGGATTCATTGTACATCAGAGAGGCATTGAGGTATCATAAGATAAAGCTAAAGCAGTTATCAATGCCTCGCCGCCGCGAACAAAGAAGGAGTTGCAAAGGTTGTTAGGAAAATCAATTTCCTACTACGGTTTATTTCCAATTCCGCCGCCATGATTCAGCATTTTTCTGCTCTACTAAAGCTGCAAGGACAAACAGAATTTGTGTGGGAAGTGAAGCATCAAGAGGCAATTGATAGCATAAAGGCCTACCTAACCAATCCACCAGTTCTCGTTCCTCCGAAACCAAACCAACCGCTCAAACTCTACATCTCAGCAGCGGAAGCTTCAATAGGCAGCCTGCTGGCACAAAACGACGAAGCGGGAGTGGGGCATGCTATCTTCTACCTTAGTAGAACGTTAATAGATTGCGAAACCAGGTACACATCAATGGAAAAGCTATGTTTAACGTTATACTTCTCTGCATGTAAGCTGCGCCACTACATGTTGTCATTTACTACATGCATAATCGCTCAAACCGATCTAGTCAAATATATGTTGTCGCGGGCCATTCTTAGGGGCCGAATTGGCAAATGGGTCTTGGCTCTTTCAGAATTTTCTTTACAATATGTCCCTCAAAAGGATGTGAAGGGTCAAGCCATCGCGGATTTTCTAGCGCATCATCCCATGCTGGACGCTCCAGAGCTTCGCGAGCTAGAGGTCCCGGCAAATTTATGGGGAAAGGCATGTCATATACATTGCTCAGAACCTTTCACCGATGGCCAGGAAGCGGTCGTGTTACAGCCGTGGGTGTTGTACTTTGATGGTTCCCGAACAGATACCATGGCCAGAGCAGGAATCACACTGGAGAATCCGGCGGGAGATCACTTTTCGTACTCATTCCAGTTGGACTTTCAATGTACCAACAACCAGGCTGAATATGAGGCCTTAATCATAGGCCTAGAAGTATTGCTGGAAATGGGAGTCAGAGACGTACAAATACTTGGAGATTCTCTCCTGGTCATCAATCAGCTGCGCGAAAAGTTCAGATGCGTTAGCTTCGCGCTGGTTCCTTATTTAAACAAGACACTAGAACTGTTGGACCAGTTTGATGACCTGGATCTTGAGCACATTCCTCGCGAACGAAATTTCGCTGCGAACGAGTTGGCCCAGCTGGCAACAGGGGTAACGCTGAGATATGGCATGCGCGAGAGAATCTTGAAAGTAGAGCGTCGAACGCTTCCTTCTTGGATGGCGAGAAAAGATCCTCTAGACAACACGTCAGTAGCGACTTTGGAGCCCATTGATGTGGATTGACGCATCCCTTTGATCAATTATCTCACACATCCTGATCAGACCGCGGATAGAAGGATTCGCTACCTTGCCCTCAACTACTTCCTCAGAAATAATGAGTTGCGTAGAAGAGGAGAAGATGGCGTAGATTTCAGGTGTGTTTATGGCAGCGAGGCAAAACAGCTCATGCGAGAAACTCACTCCGGCATATGCGGCGCTCACCAGGTAGGTCGAAAGATGCGTTGGTTACTCAGACAACATAGATATTTTTGGCCCAGTATCTTGAAGGATTGTATCGCGTTCCCTAAAGGTTGTTTGGACTGCCAAGCTCATGGTGTGAGCCCCGGAAAAATGTATCGAGCTTAATGGAGATAGTACGTGAAATTATTCAACGATCTCGATAAATGTCAAGTTGCTCGAGGAAATTTTCAGAAATTTTCATAAAGTGAAAACCTCAATTTGAGGGTTGGATGATAAAGTACACGACACGACGAGTTCGTGGAAATTTTCGGAGAATTATTTGAATCACCAGGCTATTTATCGTGGTTTTCCAAACTTTTGGGATTTTAGGAAATTAATTCCAAAAAAAGAAACACGTGGCGCGATCCTAGCCATCTACCTTTTCCACCGCTTGATCCCAGCTTTCCTTCATTAATTGGACATGTATATAAGTTGTGAACGGTGGGAAGACACAGGAAAATTCGAGAGAGTGTGAGAGAGAGAGAGAGAGCTCTGTGCTCTCTGACCCGACGCGACCCGGGAACCCGCAACAGGATCCGACCAGCGCTGCTCCGTCCGGCC
This sequence comes from Rosa rugosa, assembly GCF_958449725.1. Taxonomy (NCBI): domain Eukaryota; kingdom Viridiplantae; phylum Streptophyta; class Magnoliopsida; order Rosales; family Rosaceae; genus Rosa; species Rosa rugosa. Next base: position 20,613,468 of record NC_084824.1, on the reverse strand, counting down.
ACCTCACGACGGCGTGCGGCAACTAGCAGCTTCATCTCGGTGTCGCCTACGTCCCTGTGGTTCCAGATCATACATGCAGCGACTGGGAACGAAGAATCGGCGATCTAAAGCTTGAAGAACCTCCGGCGTGTTCTGCAGTTTCCGGCTACTCCGGCCACCGTTTGGGCCGCCTGTGGTATGAAACCTCACCTCCTCGTCATGCTCTACACCCCAGCATACTTAGTTTTTCAATTCGATCAAGTTTTGACAATTTCGTTTCTGGGTTCCTCTCGGTTTCGACGCTGTCACCGACGCCGGTGACTCCTCCGGCACCTTTCGCCTTGGCTTCCGTCTTACCTGCATGTGTGGATGCGTATTTCAGAAGCTGTGAATGGGTGGAAGTCGATTTGGCAGTATGTTTATAGCCGGGTTCCAGGAAAGAGTTTAATTAGAAGCTTGGGTTCTCACCTGCAAGTCGCACTGCTGAAGGTAAAATTCGAGGTTCTGGAAGGAATTGTTCTTGTTTTATATTTGGATTGAGAAATTGGTTCGAGCTATGTTGAATGGGTTGTTGAATGAAATTGATTGTTATGTTGGCACTCTAAACAGAGATTCAAACTTGTTTGTCTGGTGTGGTGAGATTATCAAAGCATTAGTATTTTGATGGAAAGCATTTACTGATGCATAGCCTGGTATTCATTGATTCATTGGAAATTGGACATATAGTGGATATAAAATTGTTTGAGTTGGCTTGGAAAACCCAGAGTTGTATGCACGGGGTGTGTGTGTAAAGATGATAGAGAATTGGTTTAAGTACTTGTCTAAGTGGCGTTGTGCATAAACTAATTGGATGGGTATAATTGTTTGTACGGAGAAGTTAATTAACTTAGTTTGAAGTGAAAATAAACTAAGTGGGTGTCCATAGTAAACTTGATGGGACTACCATGTGGTGTGATATTTAAGGAACTTGGAAATAATTGTTAAAGGCATGGAAATTGGCCGATAGTCCAATTTCAAGTAAAGTGTTGATGATTCGGGATTATTCGTGGATGTGGTCGTGATTGGTCAAATTTGGTCGATGTGGTCAATCCTGGACAAACCAGGAAAAATTGGTTGGACAATTTGTTAATCGTCATGATTTCAATTATTAGTTCAGTGAGATATTAACTGTCGAAATGTCGGAATCTAGGACTCCAGTTATCCGAGGAACAGAAGGTTCGCGACTCTCGGAGTATGTGAGAGAAAGCATCGGAATCCAGGTAGGGATTCAGGACTCTCCTCGGTTGGTGATTTTCTTTTATATTTTATTAATGTGATGCATGATAAGTGGTATGGGTTGGTTATGTTAAAATGCAATGCATACTAACCAATCCGTGAGAAAATGTGTGATGGCTTGAGAGCGAAAGGTGGCTCTGACTTCATTGGGTTCGATCCCCAAAACCTCCGGAGGGTTAGTTACGCCGGTCGTCCGGATATTCCGGTTGCAATGACGGGTCCGGTAAGTGTGCGTAGCTAGGTAGCGGACGCTCTCGCTACGCTTACCTGGTGATAAATTAATTTGAGGTAAGGTCGTTGTTAACGTTAGAGTCCGCGGGGTCTCTAGTTAGCTTTAGAGAGAGAGAGAGAGTGAGTGACACGAGATGTATAGTGGTTCGTCTCCCGCCTTAGCGGGAAACTACGTCCACTTGAATGTTACACTAGTGTGTTGAGCCTTGCGGCCCAAGGGGATTACAAAAGATGTAATAGAGTGTCTTGAGTTGTGGGAGGAGACATTCCTTTTATAGGTGAAGGAATGCTCTTCCTTTACATGGTTTCCGATGTGGGACTCAAATATCACTATTCTATACTAGAATAAAGCTATGTTGTGAGGGCATGTTGGCAAGGCCGGGAAGGTGGCTTCCCAGCGACGTATTTGCCACTTCCGGATACCGTGGCGTAGCTTGAACATAGGGCTACAAGGTGTATGTCTCGGTTGGGCCCCACCATGGCTTGTAGGCCCGCTAAGAGAGAGTTACTTATGCTTGGTGAAGTAGCAAAACTAGCTTGCTAGTAGAGGTATCTACAAGTCCCCGAAGTCCCCGAGTAAGAGGAGCTTCTTGGTTGGGGAGTTATAAGCATGAAGTCATCAAGCATAAGTAACCGGGCGGCACGGAGCCCCTACAAGTCCCCGAACTCCGTAAGCAAGAAGGGACTCGTTAACCTGCACAACAAAGACAAGAACATGCATATGTGGAATGCTTGTTACATTGGGCAACAAATGTGAGTTGCATTGATATGCGTTGGCATATACGGATGTATGAGGTGCGTGATACATGTTGATGTATACATGTGAATGGCGCCGAGTATGATCGGTTATGACGTACAAACTCGAGAACGCGTATGGTCATGTGAGCATATGGATTGCATATGATAAATGTAAGTTGCATGAGCGCTGCGAAGGTAAGCGTTTGTAATTCGTGAATGATGAATACATGAACGCTTGTGTTTGTTTGGTTGTCGCTCGTATTAATGGAACGCGAAAAGAATTTAATTTGTCGCAAGCGACAAATGGTAGAAGAATTCAATGTTTCATTAATGTGTGGTGTGTCGAGTAGACATGAGTGTGAAGCTCGAGGATTGCCGGGAAGGCATGAGCGGGAAGCTCGTGGGTTGCCAGGAAGGCATGAGCGGAAGCTCGTGGGTTGCCGGGAAGGCATGAGGGGAAAAGCTCCAGGGTTGTCGGGAAGGCATGAGCGAGAAACTCAAGGGTTGCCGGGAAGGCATGAGCGGAAGCTCAAGGGTTGCCGGGAAGACATGAGCGGGAAAGCTCCAGGTTTGCCGCGAAGGCGTGAGCGGAAGCTCGGGGTGCCGGGAAGGCATGAGCGGTAAGCTCAATGGTGCCGGGAAGGCATGAGCGGTAAGCTCGTGAGCGGAAGCTCGGGGGTGCCGCGAAGGCATGAGCGGTAAGCTCGTGAGCGGAAGCTTGGGGGTGCCGCGAAGGCATGAGCGGTAAGCTCAATGGTGCCGGGAAGGCATGAGCGGTAAGCTCGTGAGCGGAAGCTCGGGGGTGCCGCGAAGGCATGAGTGGTAAGCTCGTGAGTGGAAGCTCGTGTTGCGGGGAAGGCATGAGCGGTAAGCTCGGGGGTGCCGCTGACTAAGTTCGGTGGTGCCACTGATTGAAGAAGAAGGAGGTTGGGTTTGGGTATTTAGAATAGACCTCTGGGTGTCCAGAGTAAATAGCCCCAAAATTTTTTTTTTTTTAAGTTGCCGTTGACCATTTTTGGTGAGTAGGCTAGCGTTGACTTTTGAGTTGGGCGTTGACCAACCTTTAGTTGGCGTTGACTTTCCCTTGACTGGCATTGACCGGAGTTGACCAGCCCTTTAAGTTGGCGGGGGACCTTATCTTGACCTGGAATTAAGCAATGAGCCCAAGTTGCACTTGATGCAAAATTTTGCCTTTTGTTTTACCGCTAAGATGGGTAGCGGAGGATGTAAGGCTTGATTGAGAATACAAGGCAAGGAAGGTCGAGTCCTTCTAGCGCCAATGTTAACGTTAGAGTCCGCGGGGTCTCTAGTTAGCTTTAGAGAGAGAGAGAGAGAGTGACACGAGATGTATAGTGGTTCGTCTCCCGCTTTAGCGGGAAATTACGTCTACTTGAATGTTACACTAATGTGTTGAGCCTTGCGGACCAAGGGGATTACAAAAGATGTAATGGAGTGTCTTGAGTTGTGGGAGGAGGCATTCCTTTTATAGGTGAAGGAATGCTCTTCCTTTACATGGTTTCCGATGTGGGACTCAAATATCACTATTCTAGTATAGAAAAGCTATGTTGTGAGGGCATGTTGGCAAGGCCGGGAAGGTGGCTTCCCGGCGACGTATTTACCACTTCCGGATACCGTGGCGTAGCTTGAACATAGGGCTACAAGGTGTATGTCTCGGTTGGGCCCCACCATGGCTTTTAGGCCCGCTAAGAGAGAGTTACTTATGCTTGGTGAAGTAGCAAAACTAGCTTGCTAGTAGAGGTATCTACAGTCGTGTAGTGGGTCTATGGGACCGGCCATCAGGTAATGCTTGGATTTGGCGCCATATTTATTTAAGCATCATGCATTGGTTTTTAAGTTGAAAAACATTAAAATTTGTCGTTCCTTTAAATATTTGGTTTAAGCATGTTTTCATACTGGAGCTCCAAACATTTATCTGTTGATTTTCAAACCTAGTCGAGTTAGAGTTCCTGTTGAGCAGCGAGGACGAAAGCTCACCCCTACAACAGTATGAATGCAGGTACTGTGCACTGGTGACGGGACAATAGCGGATGAAGCTAGGTGTGCAGAATAAGTTCGGTAAATTACCGTGTGAACCTTATTCTAAATTCTATTTCTCGAACTTTGTGTTCTGGAACTTGTTGTTATCTAGTCTCGCGTCATCATTTAGTTGAATTCTTTTCAAGTGAAATTCAACCTTGTGTGAGCCTTTATCCAAGTTCTGGACGAATGAAATAGATTTCAGCAACTCAAGTTGTTCACCTCAAAAATATTAACAGAGTGTTTTTCACCTCAAAAATATGTGTAGCTTCCGCTGTGTTTGTACAAAAAGTTTTTCAAACAAAATGCCTAGCGGTTCTCTAGGATGTAAATCGAGCGTTCGGTTTATGTTTTAGAGACTCGCGGCACTGTGACGTGCTTAAGCTGGTGAGGTGCAGCTTGTGGCGTTACACATGGGCCGGTCCAGCATGTCCCTAATGTTCCAATGCAGCCCATTATAAAGCCTTGGCCTGCAAGGGGATGGGCGCTGGATTTAATTGGGATGATTCACCCACATTCATCACTTCAACACAAGTTCATCATCGTCGCGACTGATTTCTTTACAAAGTGGGTTGAAGCAGAACCTTTGAAGGAAGCATCTGGTGGCACGTTGCTACAATTCCTGTTCAGAAACATCATCTGCAGATTTGGTATCCCAGAAGTTTTTGTTTTGGACCGGGGGGGGGGGGGGGGGGGGGGGCAGCTTTCATGGGTGGTTAAGTTGATAAACTGGCAAGAGAATGGGGAATACACTTCGTCCATTCCAGTCCTTATCATGCTCAATCTAACAGTCAAGCGGAGGCCAGCAACAAGATCATCATCAATTTGCTGAAGAAAATGTTGGAAGCTAATCCGCGAAAGTGGCATGAGACACTTTATGAGACTCTTTGGGCTTACCGCGCATCTAAGCGGAATCCCACCGCGACAACCTCTTATGCTTTGATGTTTGGCCATGATGCAGTCCTGCCTTTGGAAGTCAACGTCCAATCATTACGAGTTCAAGAGCAACATCATCTCATTGGAGAAGACTACGTTCAGGCTATGTGGTAGGAACATGAAGACTTTAGCGAAAAGCGCTTGGAGGCTTTCGATAGTTTGGTCATGGAAAAGCAACGAGTCGCTCGAGCCTATGACAAGCGGACGCGGGGAAGGAGTTACATCGAAGGAGAGTTGGTTTGGAAAGCAGTTCTCCCGCTTGGCGAAAAGTTAGATGGTCGCGGCAAATGGACTCCAAGATGGGAAGGCCCGTACATCATCTATAAAATCTTAGAGAAAGGAGCTTTTCATCTCAAGGACCTGGATGGAGATATCCATCATAACCCTATCAATGGCAGATACTTGAAGAAATACTTTCCCAATGTCTGGGACTCGGAGGAGTAGTAGACGGTTTCTTCGCATAAGACATGGGGGGAAATTCTAGTGTTCCTACACTCGCGAAGCCCATTCATGAAGGCCTATTTTTGAGGCCCATAATCGTTTCTTCGCTACGCTTAGAAACACTAGGGGGGCAACACTACACTATACTAAGCCGAGTCAGCGGCTCCGGAAATTTTTTTGAGCTTTGTCTCTTCTCTGGCAGAGAAAACACCTTCGCGGGAAAATAGGGTCGAGCTGTGGATTTTCTCAAAACCTTCGCCGCGAAGCTCTTTTTGACGCGGAGCATATTTTAAAGTTCATATTATTTTCGAAGCCCCTGAATATACAACTATGGGGGCCTATATTTGGGGCCTTGCGAGACACAATTATTGGCTCCTCATGGATATTTGAATATCAGGATAAGAAAATATTATTGTATTCATAAAGTGGCTTTGCGGCCAAAAGCAGTACATTCATTACAAAGCCAAAAGTGGCTAAAATACAAAACAGGAATCTTCGGATATGTTCTGAGTCTTTCTTCAAATGGAAGCAGTTAAGGAACCAAACATCGGTTTGAGCCGCGCCATTATCCCAAGGAGGGGTAGACTTCAGGGAATGAAAAAGAGGAGAACAGAGCCCCCGCGCCCCCTTTACATGGAAGCAGCTAAGGAACCCAACGTCGGCTTGAGCCGCGCCATTATCTCCGGGAGGGGCAGAGAGTGAAGGAACCGAATATCGGCTTGAGTCTCTGCACCCCTTTTAGCCTTGGTAACCACCATTAGTTGGACGTGAAGTATGGGAACAGCCATTCTGTAGCTTGAACCCATTCCTTCAAAGAGTCCATCCCTCCTCATCCTTCCAAGATTCTGTCAAGAAGAGAGAGGGGGAGAAGGAAGTGATAACCAAAGCCCTTTCCATCTGGAGGGCACAACACAGGCCGGGTCCAGAAGGAAGGAAACAGAGGAGGAAGACGAACCACAAAGTGGCCTTCCTCCCTTCCCCGTTTCGCTCCACGTGTGGGATTCTAACAAAGATGATCTCGCATGACCGGAGATCCCACACTAATGGAGCTCCCCGTGCTTCTTAACCCCTGAAAGCCTATACATTCCATCCAGGCTGTCAAAGGTAAAAAACACGGGGTTGCCTGAGATTAAGCCATAAGGCCTAGTCCAGGCTTGAGATTTCGCCATAAGGCCTCAAGTCTAGAGGCTGAGAATGGCTTCATGAGGCAAAAGTTTGTGAAGAAAGAGAAAGAGAAGCAAAGATTGAAAGGCCATTGTTGAGGATCTGAAACTCAGAGGAAGGTTTTTGGCGTGAACGTTCCCATCCCCAGAATGCACCTATTTATAGGAACAGGGCATGCAAATCTCCACCCTTGGATGGACAGTCGAAGAGAAGAGTCAAACTAAGTGTCAGTAAATCTTGATTAAGTTGCTCTAAATCTCGGAAAAACATCTCCACCCTTGGATGGATAGTCGAAGAGTCAAACTAAGTGTCAGTAAATCTTGATTAAAGTTGCCCTAAATCTCGGAAAAGAAGGGATTATTGGCGCGTGGGGAAACCGAACGGTTTTCGAGGAGGTAACTATTCCATTTTCAATATTATCTTCTCAAAACCATTTTCAACAGTTAGTTAATGCGAAGTTAAGACTCATTAAGAAGATAAAACCAAGAGTTTTGAGTTGGGCCAGCAAGTAGATCCAAAAGATAAATATTAGTTAAGAAATAAAGATGTCGTCGGTACTACAAGAAGAATATATATGTATATATATATTTTGTACTACAATTAGGCATAAGGAAATCACTACTATAAATCATAAGAGGCCTAAAGTGGCCGGCCCACAAAATCAAGCTTCACACAAAGCACCTCAACCTGGAGGCCTGCAGCAAGGGCCCCGTTTTCAATCAACAAGGCCCGTTCTTCAGCTTGGGCCAAGCAGCGAGTCAATTCTTCGGAGGCAGCCAAGGGAGCGTCCAGTTGGGCTTCCTCCGGGCTGAGCTCGTTGTTCACATGGGCCAAACAAGCTTGGAGATGTCGGATATGGGCTTCTAAGTCTAACTTCTGGAGCCTTATCTCCCCCATGCGAGTGGCCCGATCATTCAAGGTGCCGCAAAGAGTCTCCATCTGACTAGTGAGGTTATTCCGTACCACGCGGGCCGCACGAGCTCGAGCCTCCGCTGCAGATTGGCGAGCGCGGGCCACGTCAAAGTCTTTCAACAGTTTCTCTATAGTGTCGAGCTGAGTTGGATTGACCGCACGCTCTCGGCGAAGGAACACAATGGCTTCCCAGATCCTGGGGAGTTCCCCAGGCCCCAGCCACCACTGTCCCAAAAGGTTTCGAAGCTCTGTCCTCGCTAGTTCAGCTGCGGTAGGAGGAGTTTCCTCAAGGATTCGAGCTAGCTTTTCGAGCCTAGTGGGAGGAGGAGGCGGAGGATTCACAGCACGATCATAAGTCACCAATGCTAGAGGATCAATTGGTTCCTCAATTCTTTCATCTTCAGCATAATTTCCCTCAACGACCCCCTGAGCTTGGCCCGACATCTCAGCCGCTGGAGACTCTAGAAATTCAATGCGAGGTTCATTAGTGGAATTTTGGAAACGAACAGCTCCGAGAGCAGAACCTTCGACCTCTAGTGCCGCGAGAATCGCTATCGTCATTAGTTCCTCATAAGCGGCAGAAGCCTCGGAGTGGCTTTCCACACTTTCATGCTCTGGGAAATCGCCATCGGAGATCGTTATTGGAATGGTAGAACCCTGCGGATGCTCTATGGGAGAGGGAAGAGGCGCCACAGGGCTAATCGGTGCTTGAACTAGCGGGAAGGCCGGCTCTTCTGCAGTAGTTGAGGATCCAGCCTCACTCAGACCAGAGGGACCAGTGGTCCTCTGACGGACCTGTCAAAAGATACATAGTAAAGATCCTAAAATTTAAATAGGATAAGATGGGGCCGGAGTTTACCAATCGCATTCCCAGAGGCTCATCATCTTCAAAACTCTCTTCGACGAATTGAGCTCGGTTGCGTTTACGAGTGAGGACAGCAGTGGCCTGTACGAGAAAAGAATCACAACTCAAAATAGGGGGAAGCACCAAATATACAGGTTTGGGATCGTTCTTAACCAAATTACCTCAGCGGGATCCTCATCATGAGAAGACTCTCCCTCAGGAGTCTCCTATGCTATTGCCTTTTGTTTCTCGGCCTGAACATAGGTTGTCCTGCTCCGGGTAGTTCGCTGCAAAACACACTCAGGAATAAGAGCAAGAAAATCAAGACAAGGAAAAGGAATGGTGAAGAAAGACGAAAACTTACTGTTGCCCCAGGCTCGCGGAATTGTATCCCTGGACGCGATAAGCGATAAGGTAGAATAGGTCGCGGGGGTTGTGCTACAGGGTTGGAGAAGCGCTCAAGAATCTCGCGGTCCTCCGGACCAAGACTACTCATGCCACGAAAGATCAGGGCAAAGAGTTCATCATATGGCAGGTCCCAACAGTTCACGGACACTTCTTTCCACCAATCAACATAATCATCGTCGACATCGTTGAGTGGGTACAGCGCTCTGGCCCAAGGGGGAATCACTATAAAAGTAAACTGACTCTGAAAGGGGGCAGACCCAGGCAGGGCTAATCTCCGCCAAGATGTGTAGTAATTGGCAAAATCAACCAGAGGCCAGGGTACCAACTTGGCCAACCCAAATTGGTGAGCAAAGTGGTTGGGGGCATAGAGCTCGTACCTTACACGGTTGGTGGCAAGACGAATATCCAAGCAGGAGATGGTGCGACGAAAGGCCAAGAGGGCTCTTTCACTGTGATCCCGTCCACTGGGCAGAAAGTCATCGTCAAGGGGAGAAGGGAATCCCCTAGAAAGGACTATTTTTGGGTCCGGCATCTCTTCCAGCAAGTACAAGTAAATAAAACACTCGGAGTAGGGTGGAGCTCGATACCTTACGTTGCGGCAAAGCTAATTCCCCAAAAGGGAATCGACTGAAGGATCCTTTGGAATATCACCGCGACGGAAGCGAGGGAAATAAATCTGCAGCCAAAAGGCGAGGATCCGGAAAGGGCCACTAATGTCGGTATCGAAGGGGCGCATTACGGCTTTATAAAGGGAGCGATATAACGCACCCAATACAAGTTGCCCAAGGCCAACGCAAATACCATTGTAGAGAGCAATGGCCAGAGAATTCCAGGGCCCAGTAGGTTTGTTGGAAGAAGTGCAAAAGATAAATTTACAAAGCCAGAATTCCAGGAATGCGATACCTCCTGTGTGGTCACGCTAGGTGCAGTAATAGTCGCGCCAGAATGGGTAGGATTTGCTATGATGCCCCCGACCAGCCATATCCATTATCAAAGGAAATTGAATGCCATCAAACTAACCATGCACATAGGGGTCAAAGTCAATGGGCAACCCCGTGATGGTAAGAACATCCAGCAGAGTTATGCTCATCTGCCCAAATCGAAAATCAAATGTATTGCTGGAGGTGTTCCAGAAGCAAAGAGCGGCGGCTAGCGGTGCAGGGCTGTTATTATGGGGAAGACAGAAGCATAGATCGATGGTTTGGGTGATACCCACTGCATCCCAACGGGCCAAATCTCTCGCTCGGACCTCCTGATACCAAACATTTCCCTCGGGAGCGATGGTAGGCCAGAAACCCACTTTCCTCCTTGGCCCCCAACTGTTAAAATCACCAGGCACCTGCCGAAGAGCCGTTATGGGACGGCGAATGGGAAGACCATAATATGCCATAACATCATCTGGCAAACAATCGCAAGGTATGGGACCCAGGCTCGTTTGATTATCACCTCCACCAAAGCCCATCAGTCGACTTCTCTCCTCTCCGATCTGACTTCTGCATCGAACACCCATGTTAGTCTACCAGGTGAATACGGCTTTCTCAGTGATTTCATCTGCCTGATCGATAACGAATGGTTTCTTGGGTGCCATTTCTGGGTTTCTTCGGAAATGGAAGACGAAGTTTGGAGGAAAGAGAGAGACTTGAAACAGTTTGCTTCTGGGTTTCTCCGGAAAAGCAAGATAGAAGAAAAGCCTCCAAGAGAGATGCAGTCTTGCTACTGGACGCTACCACGGTCATGAAAGTGATCAAAAGTATGCTCAAAATGGTCAACTCAATTATCATGCATGTGGCTTTCATGGCTTTGGACGTTGTCATGCATATAATCAACTAAGCCATGGCCAACTTAATTATCAATTAAGTTGTGGCCTTGGAAAGCCAATCTGTGGCTTTCTTGGTCAATTCAACTTCAAATTCTTCACCAGTGTTTCGGGGCCATGCGGTGGCTTTGATATATGTGGAGAAAACATCTACAACCCACGTTGCATGAATGGCCAGAATAAATATTCTAGTGGCCAATTTGTCATTCACAACTATAAATTTGAGTATCATCAATACAAGTTAACTCTTGTTTACAGTTATCCAGTTCCAAATTTCTTGCCAAAGAAATTTGTCTATGATGGTACTAAACAATCCATAGAGGCGCCCCCATAGGGACTGGACCAATCTCTGTGGTCTTAATTGGATTGTTCAAAAGTACCAGAGCAAACCGTCATCTACTGAGAGGAAGCTGAACATCAAGATGAGAAGAAAACAGCTGAAGTGATGGAACAAAACACTCAACCTTGAGAAAATCTCTCCTTACTTGGATCTGTTCCAAGGAAATTTCTCCTTACTCGGATCTGCTTCGAGGAGATTTCTCCTCAAAGAAATATTGGAGAAACATTTTAAAGGTCTTGGGTCCTCATTAAACCAAGCTCAAGGAGAACTTCTCGCGAAGCTCAAGGAGAAAGCCAGCGAAGCCTTCGCGAGGAACATTTCACGAAGAACATTTTCATCAAGCTCAAAGGGATTCCTCCTCACTCGGATCTTCCTTGAGAAGATTTCTCCTCACTCAGATTTCCCTTAAAACCAATAGTCAGAAAATGTTCGAGAAGAAAATTTGTTCGCAAGGAACACTTCTCCACTATACCTTGATTTGTGACTCAGATATTTTTAGAGATTAATTTATTAGCTGGGCCAGTGAGTGGCTCTAGTTGATAATTAATTAATCATTATTCCATCTTGAGAATTGCATCTGAGGCGGCGGTGAAGAGGCCTTGATCAAACTTGATCTAGCCAGTGAAGCGGCTCCAACACCTACATTTGAGAAAATCAACAGAGAGCCAGCGAACAAGGCAGATACTTGCTGCTATACACATGGCAAAGCTACCACCAAGGAAAAGAAGGATCCTCATTCGCGATCAAAAGTAGTCTCTTTCGCATGGGGGGCTCGCTAAAGTTCTGATCTCCTACAACCTGCCCAAGTTTCGCCAATTCACTGCATACCAGACATCAGAGCTGGGGTGCAATAAAGTTGGCAAAGAAAGCATCAGTTCATGACAAAGGTGCAGACCTAAACAAGTTTGATGATTTGCGAGGAAAGTCACCACAGCCCAGGGGCCTATATGGAATCAGTTAAGTAATTTCAGTACGTTAAGCCAATATAAGTGGCTTTAGAGCGACAACATTACAAGAGCAGTGCTTATTCAAGACCTCTTCAGTCAAGACGAAGACCTTTGACTTCGAGGTCTGGGGGAAAATGTTTGAGTCCAAAAGTGACTTTCGGCTAGGTCCAAGAAGGACAAGCACTATGGGCTGAACTAGCGGCCCAAGCTGGAAAGGACTCGCCTCGCGCCGCGCGGGAAACCAAATGGGGATTCCCGCGAGAGCCCAAAATGGAGCCCATGACCCGCGGCAGTGAACAGTAATCATCATGATTCCTTGCACACATGACGATTGAAGGAAACAGCAAAGGCTTCCCTGCAAATAAGGGAATATGTTGGGCATATAGGACCACGCGATCACCTTTTATCGCAGAAAAGCAGGAATCTATCATCATGACTATATTAGTGTGCGGCCATGGTGGAATTCTCGCGAGGATGAGCTTAAATAGTATACCCCAATTGCCTGCATCCAATAGGGGGTCAGCTTTACTCTTATTCTAAGCATATCCAGATTAATTAAACAATTAATCTGAGATATTTGCTATGACTCCCGAGGTAATGCTTCTACGTACAGGTCATATACTCCTGATCTAGAATAGAATATTCTACATTCTTCCAGCAAGAATAGCCTATATAAAGAGGCTAGCACGAAAGAGCAAAGACACAGCCAATTCATCAATTAATCTCTATGATTATCCAATCCCCAGAGGTGAGCAACCCCTCTCCTTCTCTTACCGGTGATCACACTCCAGTCCCAGTATCCTTAGAAGCCGACTGTCAATGCCACCAAACCCTCTGTCAATGTGCTTCGGTCCTAGTCTCCTCTGGAGCCGACTGTAGTACCGCGACCACAACGGTTACGGAACCAGCCAAGCAAGGGTAACACCCTCGCAAACCAGCCAAGCTAAAGTCACGCTTTATCAAGTTTTCCCCACTTCGCAGTGATTTTCGCTCTGATCGATCTACGACGTCGAGTATCAATTGTGTGATTTTGAAGAAACATTTCTCCTCACTCGGATCTTCCTTGAGAAGATTTCTCCTCACTCGGATTTCCCTTGAGCCAATAGTCAACATTTGTTCGCGGGGAAAACATTTGTCCGCGAGGAACAAGGTGATTGAAATTCTCGCGGAGCTCAAGGAGAAATTCTCGCGGAGCTCATGGAGAAATTCTTGCGGAGCTCAAGTAGAAGGCCAACGAAATCTTCGCGAGAAATATTTGTTCGTGAAGAACATTTTCGCCAAGCTCAAAGAGATTTCTCCTCACTCAGATCTCTCTTGAGAGAATTTCTCCTTACTCAGATCTTCCTTAAAGGAAAAAGTCCTCACCACGAGGCACAAAGAATCCCGCGACGAGGTTGGTGCTCTCCTCGTCCACAATCGCTCGAAAGAAGTCAGGTCAAGGGACACCCCCGACGACCGCACCCGAACGGTGCTGGCATGCCCGCGCAGAAAAGAGACTGTTGACCAGCTGCAACAAAACTGGAGCCAAACAGAGCAGAAGAGCAAAAGTCAAACACTGGAGAAGATCGTCTTCTCCAACTCTACACTTTCATCTGTATCCTCCAAACAAGCTTTCCATTCATATAAAGTAGCCCACCCAGTTCTGATGTGTGTTCTTCCATCGTCATCAGGTGTAAAAAATTGAAAACAACCAGAATATGAGGGACTTACAGGAGAAAACTTTCTCAATGGGTAAGTTGAGTAAAATCCACTTCATGGTGTTCTGTGGCTCGAGAGGTGTAGTACGTACACCTAGCATTGTGGAAATATGCCTGGAATGGCTGATCATGGTATATATATCCTGCACATATCTCAAAACTCCCATGTTGTTAGGGTTTTGGCCCTAACTACTAGAAATCACAGGAAGAAAGGAAGGGAAAACGAAGAAGATAAAGCAGAAAATGAAATTTGTATTAGCTTGGATAATTTCTTCTACAGGATAACAACATATATAGCTGGACGTTGACATGTTGGACGCGTGTCACAGCAGCATAGGCTCAGTACAATGCAAGATTCTTCTACAACGCTGAACTAAATGACATTACACTTAATGAAAACGCACTGTTTCGAAGCCAAACAACTAAAGTGAAAATACAAATAAACTGGAATGGAAATTAGCCAACTTTCCTAGTCAACACAGGAATACCCTCTGACTTTCATAACACGTGTATGCTAAGTGACACCGTTTCTAATTAGAAGTGATATTGATCAGATTCTTCATACATAATAGTTTGGATATGCAATTGCTTCGATTATTCGATGGAGTTCTTCTTTCTAGCGTCCGACGTTTTTTCTCCTCTTTTTTTGTTTTTTGTTTTTTTTTTGTTTCTTTCCTTCGATTGTGTATGTCATGTATTCTCTAAATTTTGATTTTTTTTTCTTTTACATTCAATTATAATTTTAGATTGGAATATGTAATAATGCCACATCATTATCCACATCACTTTGTGTTGTGTTGACATCATTCAAACAACAAATCTAGACCATTGAACATTTTAAAATCTAATGGCTTACAAGATGTGTCAAAATTTGTGTAAAATATGATGTCCCTTGATCCAAACCCAAATATTAAAAGCTGAGATAACCTAATAGTTGTTGGGTTACTTGCGCTGTCGGTGTACAGAAAATTTTTGGATGAAATCTTGTGCTCGAAGAAATCATTGAAATAGAGCGATGTCTGATTCAATGATTTTGTTGGGATTGAACACACTAGCGAAACTGTAATTGCTGACTATCAAGAACGTTGGCATGGAAGCAGGGACATTATCAACTGTTAGAATACATTGTTTTAGTTGAGACTCTTGTTATTATCTCAGGAAGTTCTCTTGATGCATATTGTAATTTGGGGTTTAGGCACCATGTCCCCCCTATGTATTCTACAATTTCATTAATCAAGTCTTGAGGGCAGCCGCACCGCTCCTTATTCAAAAAAAAAAAAAAAAAAAACAAGAATCTACGTGTTATTACTTAACTGAATGTTGTCTGCTTAATTTATGAAACATCTTCATTTTCACATCCATAGAGAAGATTGAAAAGATAAGCATAGAGAAGATTGAAAAGATAAATCGAAAGATACAGACAACATAAACAGGAACAGATCCAACACAACAAGGTGATCCATGATTATGGTCACAAGAACATAGATAAAGATAATGTATAAAGATTACAGGTCCACGAACACAAATAGGGACGATGCATGCATAAAACTAGATTAGGGTTACGTTACATGAACACAGAAGAAGCACGAACTATTACTAGTTTATTCTTTGCGTCATTCTACGGGGTTGATCCACATGCTTCCATCTCACATAACCTATTTGCGCAAGTCATTGAAATAGGATTTAGGGTCACGCTCAAAGTCTTCCCTGTTAATCCCCTGGCCTCTTCCGGGCGCCTTCATGGTTTTTTTCTGCTATTCTGAAGAAGTTGAACCCGAAACGAGTTCAGCTATGCCCAAAACTACAGCAGCTAGTTCTACTATAGCGCCGGCAACAATGCTCCTTTTGAGAACCAAGAGTTGTTATTCCTTGTGGGGTTTGAGTACCCTCCTGATCAATCTTTTGTCGCAAATACACAATATATATTTAAGAACTAAATACAAGAATGGAAACTATAATATACTACAATTAATATATCCAAAAATCACAATACTAAAGCAAATTGAATTAACAAAAATGCAGTCACTGACTTGGTTAGTTGAGAGAGGCTTGCGTATGCAGCGCAATGTCCTAAGACAGAATTTCGTCCTCACACAGGTGCTGTGGTTGATCGTAGACGACTGCTCTGCAGGATACAACTCTCGTTCCAAGGCGTGGCACCGTTGCCTTGAAACCTAGCGAACTTCACTTGTGTTTCTCTCGAGTGTTTATGAGAAGAGATGTCAGAAGCGATTTTTTTTCTTGTTCTACAATGAACCTTCATGCCTCTTTTATAAAGAGCGGACAAGAAGAAGAAGACGTAACTGTTCAATCAATTTGAATTGAACAGTTACAACCGTTTTTGGATCAGTTTTTCCAAAAATATTGTCTTTATCGAAATTTATAAAAAGAAATGGTTTTATTGGAATTTTAATTTCGGCCCAAGACCCTATCTTTGATATATATATATATATATTTTTTCATTGCAATTGCAAAGGGCTTGTTTCCCATTCAATGGGCCTCCACTTTCACTTTGTCTTTGTCTATTTAATATGTTTCTTGTGGAAACATATATAAAGAGATCAAAGTATGACCTTATCTCCTATGTGGGATAAGGGAGCACTATCTATTCCAATCGGTTCTAACAAGAGTAACCGGACGACGCATCACCATTCTCACCCTGTCCAGAGTTTCCTTGCTTTCATTAGCTCCCATTTCCTTCTTCATCATTTTTTTTCCAAGTGAATCCAATTGATTTGGCAACTCACATGTACTCGGACAGTGCTTATATATAGATTCTGTAAGCTGTGGCAGTGTTGGAACATCAGTTCACTACTACAAATAAAGTCACCTCCACTTATTGGTCAGCGTTGCTTTGGCAAAGGGTAAAAGGAGTCACCGATTGTGGGGGAATATAATTTTCACCAATTGGGACCTCAGTTTCCCTTAGTTAGGAAGGTTTCAAGCAGATTAAAACACATGGCTAATGTCATATCCAAAGGTCTATATCTCTTTGGAATTATGGATTTTACAATAACAACATCGTTAAAAGATTCTGTCCCTACTCTCTATTCTTTATTGTCGTCTTCCTCACTCTTCTTATCAGCTTCAAGTCTCTGACTTCTTAAAAATCACATCAAATACATGAACATACCAACCGCTAATAATTCAACCCCAACCTACTTATTGTTAAAAAAATAAATAAATAAATAAATAATAAAAAAAAGAACACCTACTAACCACAAAACTTACCCTCATCATCTTCTGTAATTCTTGCCGTTCGGTGGTTACATCGATCAACTAAATCATCACCCTTGTGGTTATATCAACCAAAGTGAGAAATTTGGTATAGGTGCTTTTTTAAAAAAAAAAAAAAAAATTTATCTATTTTATTTTATTTTTAATTACTGAGAATTATAACAATTAATTTTTCGTGAATCAAACTAACGACATTCCATTTACGAATGAGAGACTTATGCCACAACATTTCAATATTATTGGGCTAATACGAGTGCTCTTATTTTTCTTAAATTTCGATGAAATTGGTGTTGTTTTCTTAAATTGAAACAATAAACCCTAATTAATGGGTGGGCGTTACTGAAAGGAAAAGTAATGAACTAATGATAGTGAATGATGAAGATGCTTATCAAAAAAAAAAAAAAAAGAGTTTTGACTTAATTAATGTCCAAATTTCAGCTCAAATACTCTCGTTCACCCCAGTAACATGTTATAATTCCCTCACCCTATTGAACTGCAAAATGTCAATTTTCGGCTCAACTAATTTATTGAACTATAATATGCCATTATCCCCCTTTCCTACCCTCACAGCAACGACGCCGATGGCCACTCTCTCTTTCTAGAGAGACCTCTTCTTATCCTCCTAGTTCTTCTTGTCACAACTGATCGCAACACCATCTCCCTCTCCTCCAAATCTTGCAACACTCCCAAATCATAAAGATCTAACTCAATCAATCTCAATTCACAAAACCTAAAAATCTAGAAACAAGATAAGAAAATTTGAGGGACTCACGAGGACGTCGAGATCATCGTGGATAGGGGAATCAATGACGCCGGAGAAGCATATGGATCAATGACGCATCAATAAAACTCCAGAAATTCTTCACATTTTATTGGCTTAGAATCTCAAGCTATGCTTTCAGGATCTTGCTATCCAATTTTGTTCGACTGGTAAAATCATGTCAGAATTTTACTATGGAACCAAATCCCCTGCTTGTAAGTTGTAACCATGCATAGAGATGGAAGCCGGGGCATTTCGATGAAATCCCATGCTCGACGAAATCACTGAAATGGAGCGATGTCTGATTCAGTGATTTTGATGGGATTGAACCCTAGCGAAACTGCAATTGGTGACTATCAAGAACGTTGGCATGGAAGCAGGGACGTCATCAACTGTGATGGACTTTGGTTCTCTCTGTAATAAGCCAGTTAGCCAGTTCCCATATTCTTTTACATTGTTACTTTATTCAATTCAATACGTGTTATTACCTACCTAAATGTTGTCTGCTTAATTTATGAAACATGCATCTTCATTTTTACATCCATAGAGAAGATTGAAAAGTTAAATCGAAAGATACAGACAACATAAACAGGAACAGATCCAACACAACAAGGCAATCCATGATTATGGTCACAAGAACATAGATAAAGATAATGCATCAAGATTACAGGTCCACGAACACAGATAGGGACGATGCATGCATAAAACTAGATTAGGGTCACATGAACACAGAAGAAGCACGAAGTAGTACTAGTTTATTCTTTGCATCCTTCTACAGGGTTGATCCACATATGCTTCCATCCCACATATCCTATTTGCGCGCGCGCTTGTCTTGGAAATATTGTTTAGGGTCACGCTCAAAATCGTCCCTGTAAATCCTCCCGTTTCCCCCTGGCTCCTTCATGGTTTTCCTCTGCTCTTCTGAAGAAGTTGAATCCAAAGCGAGTTTAGCTGCGCCCAAAGCCACAACAGCTAGTCCCGCAATGAACCAAGGGTTACCGGACGGCGCACCACCATTCTCACCCTGTCCAGAGCTTTCCCTGCTTTCATTAGCTCCCATTTCCTTCTTCGTCAATTTTTTTCTTTTCAAGTGAATCCAATTTGATTTGGCAACTCGCATGTACTCGGACGGTGCTTATATACCGATTCTGTAACCTGCTATGGCAGCATTGGATCACTGCTACAAAGTGAGAAAAAGTGACCTCCACTTATTGGTCATCTTTGGTTTGGCAAAAGGTAAAGGTCTTTGCTTTGGCAAAAGGAAAAGGAGTCACCTATAGTAAAGGAACACCTACAGTGCATGACCTCGGTTTCCCTTCCTAGCTAAGGTTTCAAGTAGATTAAAACACATGGCTAATGTCATATCCAAAGGTCTATATTTCTTTGAATTATGGATTTTACAATAACATCTTTTCTCTACTCATTATTGTCGTCCTCCTCACTTTTCTTACCAACTCTAAGTCTCTAACTATCTCTTCTTCTTTATCATATCAAATACATGGACATATCTACCGTACCGCTTATAATTCAACCCCAACCTACTCACCACAAAAATTATCCTCATCATCTTCATTAATTCTTGCCATCTCCCCGGTGGTTACATCAACTAAATCAACACCCTTGTGATTACATCCACTACAAAAAAGAATTCATTTTGCCACGGCTTTGTGCCGTAGCGGAAAATCTGTTTGCCGTCGCAAAAGACCAATGGCGACGGCTAGGCGACGACAATTACACCGTTGTCGTTGGTGGCGTCGCCACTGCTTGTGGCTACGGCAAAAAGCCGTCGCAACCGAATTTAGCGACGGCCACGAGCGTAGCAATGATTTGGTCGCTTATTAGGCGACGGCATGTAGCGACTGAAAACGCCGTCGCAAGTAACCTATTTGCTACGGCAGATGCCGTTGTTTGCAATAAACTTTTTTTTCATATTTTTTTATTTTTCCAGAAATTTTCCCTCCGAATTTGATTAGAAATAAGCGGGAAATTGATTTTCCCTCTAAAATTGCGACGGAGTCATTGCCATCTCCACCCCGAGTATTTTTCATATGAAGCTTTAGCAACAGCTAAAAACCGTCGCAACCAATTGGCCACCCAATTTTTTCAAACCAAAATTTTTTCTGCCATTTTACACACTTAATCAAAAGATATTGTAAAGCAATATAAAGCACCAAAAAAATCCTTTCAATTATAGCTATCTCACAACTTAAATTATATAATCAAAAGATAAGTGCCAAGTTATATTCCACTACCAAGTACAAACTGAAATTAACCAAACTACAGTCTTTCATAATTATTATGTCCTACCATACTAGATAACTGAAAGGAAAAGTTGCCAAACTTAATATTGTTCAAAAGCATCCTTGACCACAATACTATTTATCATTAACTAGAGGGGCTTGGTGAGTACTGGAGCATGCTCAATTTGTTGATCACGTACTAGTTGAATGTGGATGAACTCCTTCTCCTATGGACTCCCTTTTAATTTCATGGCCACTGGTTGCATCTTAAACCTATCACATAATGCATAAGTATACAAATATCAAACCGGATTCACATGCAAAATGAAACATGAACAAATCAGATATTGTCACACGTAGTTTGAATTCAGAATCTGGGAATGTTAAAGAACTGCTGCATGAATGTTATCCTCACGATATTTGTTACCGAACATGATGATTTTGGCTTACTCCATACTCACATAACATGCATTTGTTATGAAACGAAACACATAACAGATAATACAAAATCATTGAAGCACAGAAACACAGCTTCCCTTTCTTTCTTCAAAACTGGGAAAAAAAAAATAACTTCCAGCAAGAGTTTCATCTACTGTCATACAATAAGCGAAATTGAAATGATATTAGACTCATACTTTTATCCTCTTAGCCATATCAAAAAGCTAAAGCTAACACAGTTTGTTCATAAACTCAAATCAACAACCAAAACTGCAGCCTAAGTCTTCAACCTATTTGAGCTAGCAATCTCAATATCTACACAGATCGTTTTATACACATTCAATATTTACATAATCATGCATATATATACATACACAAACATGTATATAAACAAATTTTTCGAAGATAAAAATAGAAACGATATAATCATGTCCATTTTTTCCTTTATCAATATCTATGTTAGCTGGAAAAACAGTAACACAAATAGCTAAGTATGAAAATATAAACCAACTATACTAACAATATCTACATTAAATGAACAACGTCACATCAAGCAGAAATAAACAAAACTAAAAATTTAATTAATGAACACACATGATACAATATGTATATTAGATTAACATCTAATTAATCCAATGTGCACATATATATGCAAATTCATAAAACACATGCAGGATAAGGGAGCTTCATTACTTTGGAGAAGACATTGAGTAATAAAAATAATAATAAGAATTATAGAATTCCTGTCATAGATTTTATATCAGAAGCCCAACATACCAATTAAAACAAAATGCAACAAACAAAGATCAAGGGCACTTTCCACTACATTTACAACCAAATATTATCATTGACAACAATATAATGAAAAGAGGAGCCTTACCTGGAATCAAAACCAGTAGATAGAGCTTATGATAAGAGGAAGACAAATGACACAGATCGAACAACGAGATTATAATGCAAAGAACATGTAACCAAAAACAATAAAAAATAATTAAGGCAAAGTCATATGTATGGAAAAACCAAATTGGCAAAGTCTCTTCATCAAAATCAAAAACATCAAGATATACTGAAGAGTCATAACTAAGGTTTTTCTTTTAACATGGTGGAATAATGTCCAGACAAGAAAAAAGATATGTTCTCAAACTTGGAATATACATACTCAGACAA